>NC_091228.1:4653116-4678116 GCF_040958095.1 Procambarus clarkii
GAGTTTTGAACAGTTTTTGAAGAGTTCCAAGAAAGTTTTGAACACATTTCTGGAGAGCTTTTGGAGAAAGAGAATAGGCTTTGCTCGTTTTTCGATTTATTGGAAAAAGTTAAAAAAAAATAAATCTACAAATACGCAAGGAAATCAACAACAGTGTAACATATTCTTGAAAATCTTTGAAGCATAAAAGGGAATCGAACCCGGGTCGTCGTCATTTTCTAGTGTATTTGAAACAAATGGTAACAATTTGGATTCGCACCAACCTGGTGCCTATTCAATCCTCCTAGTGCATTCGGGGGCATCCCTGGTTATATTTCACTATACCATATCATGGCTCAGTGGGTTTAGACACGTGCCCATGATGGTTCGACCCCCACCCCCTTATCAAATGATTTCCCCAAAATTTTGCAATTTTTTTGCTTACAAGTAAATGTTGAGATTGTTCTTGCTGAACTAGTGAGACGTTAAGCTTGAGGAACTTGTAAGATATTGGACAAATTCACAGGGGCCTTGATTAGGGTTCGAACCTGTGTGGTGGGTGTTTCCAGACGAGCCTTAGTCCACTGCACCTGGAGTGCTGCTGCCCACACGAGGAGCTGCAGATGTGTGGAGAGTCCTGCAGGTGTGTGGAGAGTCCTGCAGGTGTGTGGAGAGTCCTGCAGGTGTGTGGAGAATCCTGCAGGTGTGTGGAGAGTCCTGCAGGTGTGTGGAGAGTCCTGCAGGTGTGGAAGATGCTGTTTGTCATCTCATGTGATCTCTATGACATAGTTCCATGTTAGTGGTTACCAGCATCTTTAAATATCTAAGATCCCCACGAGGATGCCGAGGAGAGAGAGAGAGAGAGAGAGAGAGAGAGAGAGAGACAGAGAGAGAGAGAGAGAGAGAGAGAGAGAGAGAGAGAGAGAGAGAGAGAGAGAGAGAGAGAGAGAGAGAGAGACAGAGAGAGAGACAGAGAGAGAGACAGAGAGAGAGAGAGCCCTGCTCCCCTATAATGCTCAAGGATAAGACTCTCCCTCATAAGTCATTGCACTTCCTAGCCTTCAAGTGAATAAGTCAAAAATGTTTCTGAGTGAATATAAGCCTAAGTAAACTCCACCAGTTTACTGGGACCAACTTATCTACATGACACAGTATTATATATATCATTATCTATATACATATCCACAGCTAAGTAACAATTAACTCAAGACACAAGTACCTAGATGTCCCTAAGATTACCTGATAAGTCATTGAAGTATCACTTTACCTTCAGAAAAAACTAAGTCCAAATTGGACTAACAAATGGCAGAGTCCACAAAATTATTAATGACAAAGTCCAAAAACTCATCAATTTACGTTAATCTATACTGACAGACAAATGAAAAAGTCAATTACTCGTCTTCAAAAGTTAGAGTTAACAATGTCTCAGAAATCTGGGAAGATTCAGGAATCTCCTTTCAAAAGTTAAGTCCACCAACCCTGAAATTTGGCTAAGTCCTGACTCTCCTCTCCAGAGTTCAAGTCCACACAGGCATCAGAAAATGACAATGTTGCCCAAACGGCTCAGACACTGATACAAGTCACCTCACCAAAATAGTTACATTTATTGTAACTGTGTAAGGAATCATTCAGAATCTTGTACACCACATATGTAAGACCAATCCTGGAGTATGCGGCCCCAGCATGGAGCCCGTACCTTGTCAAGCACAAGACGAAGCTGGAAAAAGTCCAAAGGTATGCCACTAGACTAGTCCCAGAACTAAGAGGCATGAGTGACGAGGAAAGGCTGCGGGAAATGCACCTTACGACACTGGAAGATAGAAGAGTAAGGGGGGACATGATCACAACCTACAAAATCCTCAGAGGAATCGACCGGGTAAACAAGGATGAACTATTCAACACTGGAGGGACGCGAACAAGGGGACACAGGTGGAAGCTGAGTACCCAAATGAGCCACAGAGACATTACACACACACACACACACACACACACACACACACACACACACACACACACACACACAACACATTAAAAAACATAATAATAACACGAACAAAATACCGTACAATAGATAGAAGAAAATAACGATAAAGATAGAAAAAAAACCATACATCAACATATACATATCTCCCAAATACATATGTATCTGACATATTCCCAAATATTTCTGCCTCAATTCACAAACACCAACATACAAATGGACCGACAAACACACCATTAACACTGACTTGGTTAAACGGGATAAATTGTATCCAGTTAAATTCTCTTCTCTCCAGAACTGTAAATCTTTCTCAGATATTCATGGCGGCCGATCTCAAGGCCCCACCGACAGGCTGATCCAGAGGGGAACAGGAGATTTTGACAGGCATTTCAAGTCGTTAGAGAGGCCAAGATCAAGTTCAAGTTCAAGTATGTTTATTGAGACAAGAAAAAAATACATCTCAAAGGGATAGAGTAGCTTAGGCTATTTCTACCCCCCGAGAGGCCAAGAGGTGAAGGCTTATTTGTCAAATGTTTGGTGTAGTTCTGGAGATTGTATCCTTGACAGCCACGGAGACTCTTGGCGGCGGGGGGGTGTCAAGCAACTTCAAAAAGGAGGAAAATGTCTTGACAAGGATCTTGAGTAGCTCCTTAGGTGCTCGTGAGACGCGGGTGGGTTTTTATCTTGTTAAAAATGGATTTATGGTGGTTTTCTGAGGTAGGGAAGATGACTTACAATCTAGTTAAAGCGAAAAATATTGTATCTCATTTGCACCTCTCTCTATCTCTCTCTCTCTCTCTCTCTCTCTCTCTCTCTCTCTCTCTCTCTCTCTCTCTCTCTCTCTCTCTCTCTCTCTCTCTCTCTCTCTCTCTCTCTCTCTCTCTCTCTCTTTCACGACATCCACCATGCAAATTGAAGAATAACTGCAGTTGAGTAATCTACCAGTGACACAAACTACTGGATTATTCATCCAGTCACGAATAATTTCTCCTTTTTCTCCTATTTCTTCATCACAGACAAGTGCATTTGCTTGCAAAAATCAACACGATTCTTTGGAAATACAACTTGAGATGAATAATGTATATTTTGTGACGTGAAATCTGTAGACCAATCAAGAGGTCAGCATGATATGAAGCTTTTCAAGGTAAACTAAAATATTCACAATCAATTAGTATGTCATATATGCACTTATTAAATAAGCCAATATTGACAGTAAGCAAGTGCGAGAACGGGTTGCATGATAAGCCATGATAATCTTAGCTTGAAACTTGACATCATTAAAGATGTCCCAGAGATGTGGTTTGATGTTCGGACATCTATATATTCCGTGGACGTCAGTTCTACGGCCCGGTCCTCGACCAGGCCTCCTTTTTGTTACACCCACCCCCAGGAAGCAGCCCGTAGCAGCTGTCTAACTCCCAGGTACCTATTGACTGCTAGGTGAACGGGGGGCATCAGGGTGAAAAAAACTCAACCCATTTGTTTCCGCCTCCACCGGGGACTGAACCCGGCACATCAGGACTACGAACCCCGAGCGCTGTCCACTCAGCCGTCAGGCCTCAGAGAGAGCGATCCGTCTGTATCTCCTCCAACTTACCTGCTTCGTTACAAACCAACTACCTTCCTTGGAGCCTCTCCTCACCTGCCAGCCTTCGTGAGGGCGGCACCGCTCTACTTGATAAGCTAATCCTCACCTGGCACTCTTTAAGCTCCTCACAGTGCCGGGTCTTAGCCAGGAATTCCCCTTAAGCTTTTGGGGAGGCTGGGCTTGGGGGGTAGCGTGGTGCCAGGGTCCCACAGGACTCAGACTAGAGAGGTGGTACAGGACGTTTCTGTATCGTGGGGGTGAGAGGAGTTAAAATAGCTAATGTTGGGGTGGAGAAGTACAGTAGGGAGAGAGAGAGAGAGAGAGAGAGAGAGAGAGAGAGAGAGAGAGAGAGAGAGACAGAGAGAGAGAGAGAGAGAGAGAGAGAGAGAGAGAGAGAGAGAGAGAGAGAGAGAGAGAGAGAGAGACAGAGAGAGAGAGAGAGAGAGAGAGAGAGAGAGAGAGAGAGAGAGAGAGAGAGAGAGAGAGAGAGAGAGAGAGAGAGAGACTAAGACAGCGTCTGGGATGCTCTCGGACGCAGGTTCGAATCCTCGTCACGGCCCTTGTGGATTTGTTCAGAGACTGAGAGACACACACCTACTTCCTACCTACTTCCTTGAGGCGGGCCCGAGGGCCCATTAGGGCTCGGTCTCTGTTCAGGCCTTCTCGTTCAGGATCTGATCCACTAAACTATTGCTTGACGCGCAAATAACCAAGTTTGTCAAGTAGCCAATGAATGGTTTTTGTGCCAGCTTCCTATTGGACACTCTTAATAATACCTCTTATATTGAAAAGGAAAGTGAATGAAACCATCAGGGGAAAGCACCAAGCCATTATCACTATATATAGCACTTGGAAGGGGCCAGGATAAGGACATGAAAGATATCAGAAATATTATCTTAGCTGTAAGAGTAAAAACACACACACACTAGAAAGTAAATATTGGAGAGTACATATATATATTCTGTTTCCCTTCGCTAACCACTTATTTTCTCAGCTGTTTCTTCCCCCTTGTTGTAGTTGGCTGGTCCAGTGTTAATGGAATACATCGGTGTATGAAATCTATCAACTTTCTTGGTGTATATATGTTTGGTGGGCAATTTAGGGAAGTAATTGTGAAGTGTGTGACTATTTGTGGTATCTGAGATTTGTCTGTCTGTCTGTCTGTCTGTCTGTCTGTCTGTCTCTCTCTCTCTCTCTCTCTCTCTCTCTCTCTCTCTCTCTCTCTCTCTCTCTCTCTCTCTCTCTCTCTCTCTCTCTCTGTTTCTCTCTCTGTTTCTCTTTCCCTCTCTCTCTCTCTCTCTCTCTCTCTCTCTCTCTCTCTCTCTCTCTCTCTCTCTCTCTCTCTCTCTCTCTCTCTCTCTCTCTCTCTCTCTCTCTCTCTCTCCACTTTTGTTCTTTGATTCTCACTCTTACACTCCCCCCCCCCTCATCCCTGTCTGTTTCTGAATCTCTGTTTATTTCTGTTTCTCTGTGTCTCTTTCTGGCCGTCTGTCTCGTTTTGTTCACCTGTCTCTGTTCCTTGTCTATATCTGTCTGTCTCAGTTTTCCTCATTTGTCTGTCTATTCTCGCTAGTTGTCTGTCTTTACCCTTGGCTTAATCTCAGTCGATTAAGGCAGCGTCTGGGATGCTCCCGGACGCAGGTTCGAATCCTCGTCACGGCCCTTGTGGATTTGTTCATTGTTTGTCTTTATTTCTGTTCGTCTGTGACTATTTCTATATTCATCTGAGAGTTGAGCCACAGAGATATAAGATAAGGTTTCCCTATAGCTCGTGGTATAAGCCTTATCCTGCTAGTTCTCCCCCTCCGCTCCTAGAACATAACCCGGCAATCGATTTACAACCAGGTCTCTAATTACAGCTGGGAGAACAGGGGCAAACAGTTATGGATTGATGTCGATATCCTCCCTGGCCAAGGTTCGAACCCAAATGAAAAAAAAACACGGTGGTATATGTTGCCATACTCTCGATATTTTCATGATTCAGTTTGACAAACTGAAGGAGCCTAAAACCGGAGGGGACAGAGCTCAGCGGCACATGATTCCATGAAAAGTTCCTAGGTGGATTTTCATATGGTTGGAAAACACACTTGACAGTAAGGTCCATTTTCACATGTAAGAATAGTGTCTTCAATGGTTTAGACATGGGGGGGGGAGTCTGTACAAAATGCCAACCACAACAGTATCCTGCAACCCACTGCAGCCTCGCTCATGGCGGCAGCGACGTCCACCTTTAAGGACGGTATAATTATGGAAAGAAATTACAAATAAATTAGAATATAATTTTAATCAGATTTTAATTAAGCAGTTTTCAATAATATTAGCGAGAAAAAACGTTTTAATTAATTCAGCAAAGACTATTACAACTTTGTTCACTATATATATATATATATATATATATATATATATATATATATATATATATATATATATATATATATATATATATATATGTGGATTCTAACACGAGTTTCTCAATATTTCTTATGTTTTTTTTCACTGTCGAGGGTAGTTGAAAAATTAGCTCTCCAAAATTCGTTTTATATATTACATACACATCTGGTCTGTGTTGCTGTCTTGTGTATTGCAGTGACTAGCAACATGCTAGAACCACTCAGCAACCAGCTAGGACCACTCAGCAACCAGCTAGGACCACTCAGCAACCAGCTAGGACCACTAAGCAACATGATCTCATCACTCAGGAAGAAGTTCAGATCACACAAGTTCAGATCAGAGGAGAATGATGAGGAATGACTTGAGGTTATCTTGAGATGATTTCGGGGCTTTAGTGTCCCCGCGGCCCGGTCCTCGACTAGGGTGGAGGCCTGGTCGAGGACCGGGCCGCGGGGACACTAAAGCCCCGAAATCATCTCAAGATAACCTCAAGATATGCAACACCTGGAGAACATATGCCAACACTGAGACAAAACTAACATATCTTAGATGCAATATCTCTAAGATAGAGACATCTATCATATAATAATCTATTTTACCTCTATTATCTATTCCCTTACATTCCCCTCTTCCGTTATCACTATTATCTTATTCCCCTCTCCCTCCTTCCCCTCACAGCGAAATATAAAAACCCATAACGAAAAGGTACAAAAAAGTCCATATGTAAAAAAGCCTTTACAAATAACTATCAAAAAACCTCCTTTTGTTTAATTACCAAACGTGTGTTTATTTTTCATTTGTGAGTCAAGGGGGGCTTTTCCCCCCTGGGGGGGGGGCGCTTGAGGGCCCCATGAGAGGGGGGGGGGTGCTTGAGGGCCCCATGAGAGGGGGGGAGGTGCTTGAGGGCCCCATGAGAGGGGGGGGGGTGCTTGAGGGCCCCATGAGAGGGGGGGAAAGCGCTTGAGGGCCCCATGAGAGGGGGGGAGGTGCTTGAGAGCCCCATGAGAGGGGGGGGTGCTTGAGGGCCCCATGAGAGGGGGGGGGGTGCTTGAGGGCCCCATGAGAGGGGGGGGAGTGCTTGAGGGCCCCATGAGAGGGGGGGGTGCTTGAGGGCCCCATGAGAGGGGGGGGGTGCTTGAGAGCCCCATGAGAGGGGGGGTGCTTGAGGGCCCCATGAGAGGGGGGGGAGTGCTTGAGGGCCCCATGAGAGGGGGGGGTGCTTGAGGGCCCCATGAGAGGGGGGGGGTGCTTGAGAGCCCCATGAGAGGGGGGGGGGGTGCTTGAGGGCCCCATGAGAGGGGGGGGGTGCTTGAGGGCCCCATGAGAGGGGGGGGGGGAGTGCTTGAGGGCCCCATGAGAGGGGGGGTGCTTGAGGGCCCCATGAGAGGGGGGGGGGTGCTTGAGGGCCCCATGAGAGGGGGGGTGCTTGAGGGCCCCATGAGAGGGGGGGGGTGCTTGAGGGCCCCATGAGAGGGGGGGGGGGCGTTGGAGTCAGGCAGGTGGGGCCCGGGAGCTGGAGACTTAACCTTTTGGTCTATAATAATGCTCCTGGATGGAGCTACAGGTTAGTGACTTTATTTTGAAATGTGTGGATTGGCTGTGTATAGTGTTCAGCTAGACTATTGTGACTTGCTGTCTGCATGCAACGCAAGACTGGCTGAGAGAGACACCCCAGACCAGAAGCATATTTGCTGATGTATCCAACACTACACACCTGGACACATAGACACAGAAAAGGTGTGTTAGGTGTGGGAGTGTTGTAGCAGCCCATACAAGGCCTGCCCTATAAGTAGCCTTATCTTGAGGTTATCTTGAGGTTATCTTGAGATGATTTCGGGGCTTTTAGTGTCCCCGCGGCCCGGTCCACGACCAGGCCTCCACCCCCAGGAAGCAGCTCGTGACAGCTGACTAACACCCAGGTACCTATTTTACTGCTAGGTAACAGGGGCATAGGGTGAAAGAAAATCAGCCCATTGTTTCTCGCTGGCGCCTGGGATCGAACCCAGGACCACAGGATCACAAGCCCCGCGTGCTGTCCGCTCGGCCGACCGGCTCCCTACTCGAACAAATCCACAAGGGCCGTGACGAGGATTCGAACCTGCGTCCGGGAGCCTTACTCACAAGTAGCCTTATTCACAAGTAGCCTTACTCACAAATAGCCTTACAAGTAGCCTCATAAGTAGCCTCACTACACCTCAGAAAGGGGAGGTGTAGTTCAAAACTCAATAGTTTTCAAGAAGTATTAGAGATACTTATAATAATACTAATAATAATAATAATAAAAATATTGATATACTCCCATTGGCTATTTAGTTAGGTTAGGCTAGGTTAGGCTAGGTTAGGCTAGGTTAGGTTAGGTTAGGCTAGGTTAGGCTAGGTTAGGCTAGGTTAGGTTAGGCTAGGTTAGGTTAGGTTAGGTTAGGTTAGGTTAGGTTAGGCTAGGTTAGGTTAGGTTAGGTTAGGTTAGGTTAGGTTAGGCTAGGTTAGGTTAGGTTAGGTTAGGTTAGGTTAGGCTAGGTTAGGTTAGGTTAGGTTAGGTTAGGTTAGGTTAGGTTAGGCTAGGTTAGGTTAGGTTAGGTTAGGCTAGGTTAGGTTAGGTTAGGTTAGGTTAGGTTAGGTTAGGCTAGGTTAGGTTAGGTTAGGTTAGGTTAGGCTAGGTTAGGTTAGGCTAGGTTAGGCTAGGTTAGGTTAGGTTAGGTTAGGTTAGGTTAGGTTAGGTTAGGCTAGCATACGCTACGTTGGGCTAGTCTAAACTAGCTAAGTCTATGCTGGGTTGGGTTATTCTAAACTATAGGCTAAGGTTGGTTAGGTTAGGGTAAACACCCATTGAGAGGATTGCCATTCGCATTTCATATTTACGCTCGATATAAGATTCATTTGTTTAATTTCGAAATGTATTAATTAGGATTGTCGCGATTGTTTTAAAATCTGGTTGAAAAATACCATGTTTTTGTTTTAATTGAGGTGATTGGGTATACCGGCAGGTGATTGGGTATACAGGTAGGGGATTGGGTATGTAGGCAGGTGATTGGGTATACAGGCAGGTGATTAGGTATACAGGCAGGTGATTGGGTATACAGGCAGGTGATTGGGTATACAGGCAGGTGATTAGGTATACAGGCAGGTGATTGGGTATACAGGCAGGTGATTGGGTATACAGGCAGGTGATTAGGTATACAGGCAGGTGATTGGGTATACAGGCAGGTGATTGGGTATACAGGCAGGTGATTGGGTATACAGGCAGGTGATTGGGTATACAGGCAGGTGATTGGGTATGCAGGCAGGTGATTGGGTATACAGGCAGGTGATTGGGTATACAGGAAGGTGATTGGGTATACAGGCAGGTGATTGGGTATACAGGCAGGTGATTGGGTATACAGGTAGGTGATTGGGTATGTAGGCAAGTGATTGGGTATACAGGCAGGTGATTGGGTATGCAGGCAGGTGATTGGGTATGCAGGCAGGTGATTGGGTATACAGGCAGGTGATTGGGTATACAGGCAGGTGATTGGGTATACAGGCTGGTGATTGGGTATACAGGCAGGTGATTGGGTATACAGGCAGGTGATTGGGTATACAGGCTGGTGATTGGGTATACAGGCAGGTGATTGGGTACATAAAAGTATGTTTTTGTTTAACAGTTTAATGAAGTTATTCGAAATTTTTGCCTCCTATTATATAATTTTAGGCTCTGATAATGGTGTATATAGATACATATAATATAATACATATAAGGCATATATAACACACACACAAGAGGCCTGACAGCTGAGTAGACAGCACTCGGGATTCATAGTCCTAGAGTCCGGGAATCGATCCCCGGTGGAGGCGGAAACAAATGGGCAGAGTTTCTTTCACCCCTGATGCACCCCCTGTTCACCTAGCAGTAAATAGGTACCTGGGAGTTAGACAGCTGTTACGGGCTGCTTCCTGGGGGATGTGTGTGTGTGTGGAAAAAAAGGATCGTTGATTGACAGTTGAGAGGCGGGCCGAAAGAGCAGAGCTCAACCCCCCGCAAGCACAACTAGGTGAATACAACTAGGTGAATGCACTCATGGACTCTCTAGATGAGTACATATGTTCTTGAGTACTCACCAACATATATACTTTATTAGGCACAAGAGAAATTGAGAAATTGAATTTCAACAATTAACCCGGAAAGAAAGTTGGGTAAACTGCATTTTCCTGGACCACCAGAAAGTCGTTGACACTTTAACTCACAAAAGACACTGATCTAAACTAAAGAATTACTTAAAGACTTACAGTATATGTTAGTTACTGAATCGAGTGATAATTTTTATACTTTCTACATTCCAGGTAAGCATCAAATCTGGTTGGTAGACAGCATGTGGCAGCATGGAGCTATGCTGAACTATGAAGAACAAGAACATAGCACTGTTATATCATAGTAGCCAGAACAGGCATGAGTTATAGACGATATAGGGGAGCCGGTCGGCCGAGCGGACAGCACGCTGGACTTGTGATCCTGTGGTCCTGGGTTCGATCCCAGGCGCCGGCGAGAAACAATGGGCAGAGTTTCTTTCACCCTATGCCCCTGTTACCTAGCAGTAAAATAGGTACCTGGGTGTTAGTCAGCTGTCACGGGCTGCTTCCTGGGGGTGGAGGCCTGGTCGAGGACCGGGCCGCGGGGACACTAAAAGCCCCGAAATTATCTCAAGATAACCTCAAGATAGACGTATGTGCCAGCTTTCTCAAAACTCAAAGTGCTGAATACATCATGTATCAACTTTGTGCCGGCTGAGAGGCGGGACCCAAGAGCCAAAGCTCAACCCCACCACCCCCGAACACATCTAAGTGAGTACATATAATGTGTGCATATATGTATAAGCTGGTGAGAATGGCTTGTCACCTTTGTACAATCTTTGTACAATCAACCTTGCTTTCAATCCTTGCTTTCAATCCTTGCTTTCAATCCTTGCTTTCAATCCTTGCTTTCAATCCATGCTTTCAATCCTTGCTTTCAATCCATGCTTTCAATCCTTGCTTTCAATCCTTGCTTTCAATCCATGCTTTCAATCCATGCTTTCAACCCTCGCTTTCAATCCTTGCTTTCAATCCATGCTTTCAATCCTTGCTTTCAATCCATGCTTTCAATCCTTGCTTTCAATCCATGCTTTCAATCCATGCTTTCAACCCTCGCTTTCAATCCTTGCTTTCAATCCATGCTTTCAACCCTTGCTTTCAACCCTTGCTTTCAACCCTTTGCTTTCAAACCCTTGCTTTCAATCCTCGCTTTCAAACCCTGGCTTTCAACCCACGCTTTCAACCCTTGCTTTCAAACCCTTGCTTTCAATCCTTGCTTTCAAACCCTGGCTTTCAAACCCTGGCTTTCAAACCCTGGCTTTCAAACCCTGGCTTTCAAACCCTGGCTTTCAAACCCTGGCTTTCAAACCCTGGCTTTCAAACCCTGGCTTTCAAACCCTGGCTTTCAAACCCTGGCTTTCAAACCCTGGCTTTTTTCGTAATTTCCGTTTTGAAAGACATTAGTCTTCACTACAGTGGACGCTGCTCATTCCCATCCATTAGTAGGATTAGAAAATCAATCAGAGTAGATGGGATATATTTTCGCTTACCTGTTATCAATTGTGATAACGGGAATTGTATGTGATATCTTTTGTTGTAATGTTACATGAATTCCTCTTCATTCTTGGGAGATTCCTTTTTGGTTCTTGCTTGCTTGCTCAAGCAGGTGGAGATCTTCCAGCAAGAAAACACGATTGGGCTTATGCCACTATTGTGTAAATCCTGCTATATTCAGCCCAGAACTCGGTATTTCTTGGTAATATCACTCTAGTTGTCGTTTAAGATTCGCTACCTGGAATAAAAAGTTCCAGTAGCACGGGCTATGGCGAGCCCGTAGTTCTATATATCTAGTGAGTCTCTCTAGCCGTCTTAATAGAAAGCTTGATATTCAGTTCCTTAACTTTGACCAAATGGACCACTGGGAAGACGGGACTCGTCTCGCTAATTGCATCTTTTGTCAGCTTTTTGAGACAAGAATAATGGCCGTCGGGGTTATCTTGAGGTTATCTTGAGATGATTTCGGGGCTTTAGTGTCCCCGCGGTCCGGTCCTCGACCAGGCCTCCACCCCCAGGAAGCAGCCCGTGACAGCTGACTAACACCCAGGTACCTAATTTGCTGCTAGATAACAGGGGCATAGGGTGACAGAAACTCTGCCCATTGTTTCTCGCCGGCTCCTAGGATCGAACCCAGGACCACTGGATCACAAGTCCAGCGTGCTGTCCGCTCGGCCGACCGGCTCCCGGTGGTTCTAAATGCTTTCAAATCTTGTGTAAGACTTGTGTAGCATAGTCTATGAGGCCGAGTACATATGCTGTGTACATCATTGTAAGCATTGTAATGTTTTTAATGTCTATTTCAGGACATGGATCTCAGTGTCTTGAGATGGGTTTTTGTATGTTCCTGGGATTTGATTGTATGTCCCTGTGAGTTGATTGTATGTCCCTGTGAGTTGATTGTATGTCCCTGTGAGTTGATTGCATGTCCCTGTGAGTTGATTGTATGTCCCTGTGAGTTGATTGTATGTCCCTGTGAGTTGATTGTATGTCCCTGTGAGTTGATTGCATGTCCCTGTGAGTTGATTGTATGTCCCTGTGAGTTGATTGTATGTCGCTGTGAGTTGATTGCATGTCCCTGTGAGTTGATTGTATGTCCCTGTGAGTTGATTGTATGTCCCTGTGAGTTGATTGTATGTCCCTGTGAGTTGATTGTATGTCCCTGTGAGTTGATTGTATGTCCCTGTGAGTTGATTGTATGTCCCTGTGAGTTGATTGTATGTCCCTGTGAGTTGATTGTATGTTCCTGTGAGTTGATTGCATGTCCCTCTTTCTTTCTCTTGCTAGAATCTACAATAATTCCGATTCTGTTTAACCCTTTCAAGTTCCACCGTCAATTTGCAGGATTATATTTCCACTTTTCTTGTGATAAAAGTTTGCTTTCGTCTTATTTATAAAGTGAAAATGAGTTCAATACTTTTTGTACCATGTAGTTAGGTAGACTGTTTAATCTTTCCAAAATGAAGAACCTTGTATCAGAACACATCTCTATACCATTCTTGTTGTGTCAGAAATGAGATATTGTGACATTCATAAGAATATTGAGTAGTATTGGACCTGAGCTGCCTCGTATGGGCCACTAGGCCCTCTGCAGTTCTTATTCCTACCACTATCTCCTCTCAGTAGATAGTGAGAGGAGATCATCTCTCTCTCTCCTCTCACCTCTCCTCTCACTTTGCTCCTCAGCTCTCTCTAGCCTATTTATTGCCTGTCTCTACTTCCTCATCACAATCGACTTGAGAATGGTCCAGGACGGACCGAAACGTCGTCGTCCCTTCACCTTCTAGTGTGTGGGGTCTGGTCAACAGTATTAAATCACTCCTCTTTGAGGGCAAGACAAGTAATTTAATAACTCATAAATTATATAACTCAAGATTATCACTCCGATCGTCCATAAGTGGTTGGGCACCATTCCTTTCCCTCGTCCTATCCCATATCCTTATCCTGACTCCCTTCCATAGTCGTAATGGCTTGGTGCTTTCTCTTGATAATTCCTACCTTCTTCCTTGAGTAGTCCCAAGTTATGTGTTCGTTGTTCTCAAGGATCATCAGTCGAAGCAGGACCTTGACTTCTCTTCCTGTGAGGTAGACTTCAAGCCATTTGATGAGTCCTCACTTGACACTTATTCATGCACACTCATCAAGAATCACAAGCCCTTGTGTCTCATCAACGGCTCCGTTGATGTCTTGAAATGATGATTTCGGGGCTTTTAGTGTCCCCGCGGCCCGGTCCTCGACCAGGCCTCCACCCCCAGGAAGCAGCCCGTGACAGCTGACTAACACCCAGGTACCTATTTTACTGCTAGGTGAACAGAGGGCATCACCAGGGTGAAAGAAACTCTGCCCATTTGTTTCCACCTCCGCCGGGGATCGAACCCGGTACCTCAGGACTACGAATTCCGAGCGCTGTCCACTCAGCCGTCAGGGGGCTTAAGATGACTATTTAAACCTCTTGAATGGGCATGTACCGAAGGTAACAAGCCTATAATATGTCTATATAAACAAGCATTGGGCAATTTACCAATTTACCAAAATTGTCTCGGGCCGAGGTAGCCCGAGACAGGCCGAGGTAGCCCGAGACAGGCCGAGACAGGCTCAGACAGGCCGAGGTAGGCCGAGAAAGGCCCAGACAGGCCGAGACAGGCCGAGACAGGCCGAGGTAGTCCGAGACAGGCCCAGACAGACCGAGACAGGCCGAGACAGGCTCAGACAGGTCGAGGTAGGCCGAGACAGGCTCAGACAGACCGAGACAGGCCGAGACAGGCTCAGACAGGCCAAGGTAGGCCGAGACAGGCTCAGACAGGCCGAGACAGGCTCAGACAGGCCGAGGTAGGCTCAGACAGGCCCAGACAGGCCGAGACAGGCCCAGACAGGCCGAGACAGGCCCAGACAGGCCGAGACAGGCCCAGACAGGCCCAGACAGGCCGAGACAGGCCCAGACAGGCCCAGACAGGCCGAGACAGGCCCAGACAGGCCGAGACAGGCCCAGACAGGCCCAGACAGGCCGAGACAGGCCGAGACAGGCCCAGACAGGCCGAGACAGGCCCAGACAGGCCCAGACAGGCCGAGACAGGCCCAGACAGGCCCAGACAGGCCGAGACAGGCCCAGACAGGCCGAGACAGGCCCAGACAGGCCGAGACAGGCCCAGACAGGCCGAGACAGGCCCAGACAGGCCCAGACAGGCCGAGACAGGCCGAGACAGGCCCAGACAGGCCCAGACAGGCCCAGACAGGCCCAGACAGGCCGAGACAGGCCCAGACAGGCCGAGACAGGCCCAGACAGGCCGAGACAGGCCCAGACAGGCCCAGACAGGCCGAGACAGGCCGAGACAGGCCCAGACAGGCCCAGACAGGCCGAGACAGGCCCAGACAGGCCGAGACAGGCCCAGACAGGCCGAGACAGGCCGAGACAGGCCCAGACAGGCCCAGACAGGCCGAGACAGGCCCAGACAGGCCCAGACAGGCCCAGACAGGCCGAGACAGGCCCAGACAGGCCACCAAACAAGAATAAAGTTACCCGTCCACACTCCCTGGCAAACCCCGAGGGAATGACAACACGCTGTCTATCTGTATTAATCATCCCCCCTCCCCCAACCCCCCCAACCCCACCCCCCCATCCCCCCGGATCTCAAAGGCTGAATGCATTCCGGGTGGAAAAAGTGACCTACGCTTCAAAACGTCGACCCAAAAAATCTAGTTTCTAGTCGACTTGAAATCCTGACGTAAAAAATAAACGAACAATGGAGTTAGGCAAAAAAAAACAAAAAACAAATGCAAGCTGGTGAACAGAAAACGAGAATTTCAACATAAAAAAAAAGAACTCGTACAGGAGGAAATGTGAGAAATAATGAAAGAAATGATTGAAAAAAGTGACACAGAAAATATGGCGCCAAGAGAAAGAAAATGTGATGTGGGAAGACGGCAGAAAGAGGCATAACTAAAATATTCAGAAGACAGCAGACAGGTGACATCGCACATGACAGACAGTGGCGCAGAGACCAATTGTATAAAGTGCCTGAAAAAGGAAAGAATACAATTGAGAAATGGCATAAAAATGGTATAGAAAATGGAGAAAGGACAGGAGAGAGAAAGGGCATACGCAAGACGGAGAAATGCCATGGAAGAAAACGGGTAAATGGCATGGAAGAAAACGAAGAAATGTCATGTAAGAAAACGGGTAAGTGGCATGGAAGAAAATGGATAAATGGTATGGAAGAAAACGAAGAAATTGCATGAAAGAAAACTAAGAAATACCATGGAAGAAAACGGGTAAATGACATGAAAGAAAACGAAGAAATTGCATGAAAGAAAACTAAGAAATACCAAGGAAGAAAACGGGTAAATGACATGAAAGAAAACGAAGAAATTGCATGAAAGAAAACTAAGAAATACCATGGGAGAAAACGGGTAAATGACATGCAAGAAAACGGATAAATGACATGAAAGAAAACTAAGAAACACCATGGAAGAAAACGGGTAAATGGCATGCAAGAAAACGGATAAATGGCATGAAAGAAAACTAAGAAATGGCATGAAAGAAAACGGATAAATGGCATGAAAGAAAACTAAGAAATACCATGGAAGAAAACGGAGAAATGTCATAAAAATCTAAGAAATGCTATGTAAGAAAACGGGAAAATACCATCGAAGAAAACGGATAAATACCATGGAAGAAAACGAATAAATACCCATCGAAGAAAACGGAGAAACATCCTGGAAGCATGTTGTTGTTGTTAAAGATTCGCTACCTGGAACTAAAAGATCCAAGTAGCACGGGCTATGGTGAGCCCGTAGTGGAGTCCTGGAAGCAGTGGACGACTCCCAGGACAGACACAAACTATACTTATTACTCCCCTCAACTCTTCCAAAAAACAACCACATATCCATACACATATATACATTGTATATATGTGTGTATGTGGGTGCTTTAATCACATAACTGTGTATATGTAACTTCAGGGCCTCGTTAACCTTTGATTCTTCAAGGTTGTTTAAGAAAAAGGTGTTAACGATCCTTAGCGTTAACAATTGTGTCGTTTGCTCTAAGTTGATATATTAAGTGACAGCTCAGTAGTTGGGTGTCTTAAGTAACAGCTTCAGTAGTTGGGTGTCTTAAGTGACAGCTTCAGTAGTTGGGTGTCTTAAGTAACAGCTTCAGTAGTTGGGTGTCTTAAGTAACAGCTTCAGTAGTTGGGTGTCTTAAGTAACAACTTCAGTAGTTGGGTGTCTTAAGTAACAACTTCAGTAGTTGGGTGTCTTAAGTAACAGCTTCAGTAGTTGGGTGTCTTAAGTAACAGCTTCAGTAGTTGGGTGTCTTAAGTAACAACTTCAGTAGTTGGGTGTCTTAAGTAACAACTTCAGTAGTTGGGTGTCTTAAGTAACAACTTCAGTAGTTGGGTGTCTTAAGTAACAACTTCAGTAGTTGGGTGTCTTAAGTAACAGCTTCAGTAGTTGGGTGTTTTAAGTAACAGCTTCAGTAGTTGGGTGTCTTAAGTGACAGCTTCAGTAGTTGGGTGTCTTAAGTAACATCTTCAGTAGTTGGGTGTCTTAAGTAACAGCTTCAGTAGTTGGGTGTCTTAAGTGACAGCTTCAGTAGTTGGGTGTCTTAAGTAACAGCTTCAGTAGTTGGGTGTCTTAAGTAACAGCTTCAGTAGTTGGGTGTCTTAAGTAACAACTTCAGTAGTTGGGTGTTTTAAGTAACAGCTTCAGTAGTTGGGTGTCTTAAGTAACAGCTTCAGTAGTTGGGTGTTTTAAGTAACAGCTTCAGTAGTTGGGTGTCTTAAGTAACAGCTTCAGTAGTTGGGTGTCTTAAGTAACAACTTCAGTAGTTGGGTGTTTTAAGTAACAGCTTCAGTAGTTGGGTGTCTTAAGTAACAGCTTCAGTAGTTGGGTGTTTTAAGTAACAGCTTCAGTAGTTGGGTGTTTTAAGTAACAGCTTCAGTAGTTGGGTGTCTTAAGTAACAACTTCAGTAGTTGGGTGTCTTAAGTAACAGCTTCAGTAGTTGGGTGTCTTAAGTAACAGCTTCAGTAGTTGGGTGTTTTAAGTAACAGCTTCAGTAGTTGGGTGTCTTAAGTAACAGCTTCAGTAGTTGGGTGTCTTAAGTAACAGCTTCAGTAGTTGGGTGTCTTAAGTAACAGCTTCAGTAGTTGGGTGTTTTAAGTAACAGCTTCAGTAGTTGGGTGTTTTAAGTAACAGCTTCAGTAGTTGGGTGTTTTAAGTAACAGCTTCAGTAGTTGGGTGTTTTAAGTAACAGCTTCAGTAGTTGGGTGTTTTAAGTAACAGCTTCAGTAGTTGGGTGTCTTAAGTAACAGCTTCAGTAGTTGGGTGTTTTAAGTAACAGCTTCAGTAGTTGGGTGTCTTAAGTAACAGCTTCAGTAGTTGGGTGTCTTAAGTAACAGCTTCAGTAGTTGGGTGTCTTAAGTAACAGCTTCAGTAGTTGGGTGTCTTAAGTAACAGCTTCAGTAGCAAGGTAGCTAATTTGCTAATATTAATATATTAAATGCAGCTCAATTTAGCTGAAACACTATATATAAATTATTATTCCTTAATTGCTTGTTTAACACATCAATTTTCTCTCTTTAACATCCTTAATTGCTCAAAATTTCACAATTAATAAGACCAAAACATATCACAGTTTAGTGCTCTTAATATATTGAAGTTGAAAGTCAAGTTGAACTCCCTGATACAATTCTTTTGACCATGTCGTAGCTCAGTCGATTAAGGCAGCGTTTGGGAACCTCTGAGATGTAAGTTCAAACCCTCGTCACGGCCCTTGTGGATTTGTTCATTTGATCCATCACGCTATTGTGTGATTTCTGTGTGTAAAGTTAGTTCCATTTGTTCTCGCGAATACGGTATTCATAGAAAGTCATTTTTTGATATATACGAAAAATATTGTTTTTGGAGTTTGGAGTTTGGTGGCTATCTATTGCCTCAGTTTAGAGAGGAGGTGGCTATCTATCGACTTAGTTTGGAGAGGAGGTGGCTATCTATCGACTCAGTTTAGAGAGGAGGTGGCTATCTCTTGCCTCAGTTTAGAGAGGAGGTGGCTATCTATCGACCCAGTTTAGAGAGGAGGTGGCTATCTATTGCCTCAGTTTAGAGAGGAGGTGGCTATCTATCGACCCCGTTTAGAGAGGAGGTGGCTATCTATTGCCTCAATTTAGAGAGGAGGTGGCTATCTATCGACCCCGTTTAGAGAGGAGGTGGCTATCTATTGCCTCAATTTAGAGAGGAGGTGGCTATCTATCGACCCAGTTTAGAGAGGAGGTGGCTATCTATCGACCCAGTTTAGAGAGGAGGTGGCTATCTATCGACCCAGTTTAGAGAGGAGGCGGCTATGAGTATGATTTACTGTATCATACAATAATTTACTACATGATTTACAGCTGCATACAGTGATTTACTAAATGATTTACAGCAACATGCAGTGATAATGACACAATTTACTAATGCATTCAGTGATTGAATTATTTACTAAATGATTTATTGGAGCATACAGTGAGGGGGGAAGGGAGAGGGAGAGTGAGGGAGGGAGAGAGTGAGGGTGAGAGAGGGAGAGAGAGAGGGTGAGGGAGGGTGAGGGAGAGGGACTTATAATGATGGAGATAGAAGAGCCAGTGAGGAGAAGTTTTACTAACGAGGAAGAGTTTCTTAAGATCCAAGTGCAGTGATTGCTGCCTTTCACCTCCCCATGTGGTGGGATTCGAACCCTTCATATCCCTGTCACGATCCCATTCCGCCAAACTCCCACCCTTCCACACCCTTTCACTCCTAATGCTACAAGCTCTCTCTTCCACTTTCTCTCTTCCTCCTAAGTGGTGGTTCCCCCTCTCTCTCTCTTCCATCTTTAATCCTCCTTGCTCCTACCCCCTATTTGTGTCTCCCCTCATTTATCCTACTTGTTTTACCATTTCTCTCTTCCTCTGCCTCCTCTCCCACTCCTCCTGTTCCACACGGCCGGTGGAAAAGGCGGGAACTGACTGGAGGACACGGGAGACATCTCCCGTCACGCAGGGTGCAGTTCCACCTCCACAGATCTCCAGTATCAGCTCTTGATACTGGTAATGGCTCAAAAGGGCCGCCACTTACGGGCTATTCATGCCCGTGCCACCTTTTAGGTGGCTTAATCTTTATCAATCAATCAATAGACTGAAGGAAAACATCTCCACGTGGCTCCACAATTTGTCCTCCATGGGCACAGAAAAAAGAATTCTCGAACGCCATAAATTGGAAAGAAAAGGCGTTTAATTTACCATAAAAAAAAATCCATGAATGTCAGAGGACCTTTTTTGACGGGTGGAGAAACGGCTTGTGTTGATTAAATTCCCCTTGTAGCTTTTGTAGGGTCTTGCGTGGTGCTTGAGTCATTGTTTGGACGCTTTTGTTTGCTTTTGTAGGGTCTTGTGTGGTGCTTGAGTCATTGTTTGGACGCTTTTGTTTGCTTTTGTAGGGTCTTGTGTGGTGCTTGAGTCATTGTTTGGACGCTTTTGTTTGCTTTTGTAGGGTCTTGTGTGGTGCTTGAGTCATTGTTTGGACGCTTTTGTTTGCTTTTGTAGGGTCTTGTGTGGTGCTTGAGTCATTGTTTGGACGCTTTTGTTTGCTTTTGTAGGGTCTTGTGTGGTGCTTGAGTCATTGTTTGGACGCTTTTGTTTGCTTTTGTAGGGTCTTGTGTGGTGCTTGAGTCATTGTTTGGACGCTTTTGTTTGCTTTTGTAGGGTCTTGTGTGGTGCTTGAGTCATTGTTTGGACGCTTTTGTTTGCTTTTGTAGGGTCTTGTGTGGTGCTTGAGTCATTGTTTGGACGCTTTTGTTTGCTTTTGTAGGGTCTTGTGTGGTGCTTGAGTCATTGTTTGGACGCTTTTGTTTGCTTTTGTAGGGTCTTGTGTGGTGCTTGAGTCATTGTTTGGACGCTTTTGTTTGCTTTTGTAGGGTCTTGTGTGGTGCTTGAGTCATTGTTTGGACGCTTTTGTTTGCTTTTGTAGGGTCTTGCGTGGTGCTTGAGTCATTGTTTGGACGCTTGTTTGCTTTTGTAGGGTCTTGTGTGGTGCTTGAGTCATTGTTTGGACGCTTGTTTGCTTTTGTAGGGATCTTTTGCTTGTGTTTCGTCTGTATTTGGGTTATCTTGAGGTTATCTTGAGATGATTTCGGGGCTTTAGTGTCCCCGCGGCCCGGTCCTCGACCAGGCCTCCACCCCCAGGAAGCACCCCGTGACAGCTGACTAACACCCAGGTACCTATTTTACTGCTAGGTAACAGGGGCATAGGGTGAAAGAAACTCTGCCCATTGTTTCTCGCCGGCGCCTGGGATCGAACCCAGGACCACAAAGTGGTTTACACACGACTAACAACTGATGGCGTTCGAACAGCGCCTCGCTGACGATCTCTGTTCGAATCGTAACTCTGTAATTATTTCACCTACATACTTCAAACTCAATCGCCAGTTCCAGTTCCACTACTGGAACTCAACCTTACAACACTGGTAGACCAGTAAGGGGAGACATGATCACTACCTACAAAATTCTCAAAGGAATTGATAGGGGTAGATAAAGATAAACTGTTTAACACTAGTGGTACGCGAACAAGGGGACACAGGTGGAAACTGAGTGTCCAAATGAGCCATAGAGACGTTAGAAAGATTTTTTTTAGTGTCAGAGTGGTTGACAAATGGAATGCACTAGGAAGTGATGTGGTGGAGGCTGACTCCATACACAGTTTCAAGTGTAGATATGATAGAGCCCAATAGGCTCAGGAACCTGTACATCAGTTGATTGACAGTTGAGAGACGGGACCAAAGAGCTAAAGCTCAACCCCTATAATGAAGCTTAATACAAATTATACACCCAATACAGAGAAAGTATACATAACCTATACAACCATTCACAGACCGGATGCTCTCCCTTTCTTTTACACTAATTATATCCATCAGAATTACCTGTAATTATTTCACCATTGTAATTATGTAAATGAAAAGATTAAACCAGATTTTGAGCCAATGTTACAAGACTCCCTCTTCCTGTGGAAGGGGGAATGGAAGGGGGTGCTGGGGAAGAAGGGGGAGGTGCTATGGGTGAGAGGGAAGGGGTGCAAGTGAAGGAAAAGGGGGGGAAAGGTAGGGGGGGGGGGGTTTAAGGGAGGAGGGGTGATTACTTTAAAAGATGTGAAGGGTAGGGGGGTAGTGGGACAGGTATGTAGGATGGGAGTGGGTGTATGGGGGTCCACATATGTAGGAAAGGGGGGGGGGGTTTAAGGGGGAGAGGGCTAGTGTGGAATGGGTAATGGGTTTGCAACAATCTAAGGGGCAATTAATGTGAAAACACGTTAGGAACTAACATTAGAGAGTGCCTATTGTCTATTTAAATGGGGAATCGGTTCGAATGGGTCAGAGTGATTGGCTAATCTGGGTAATGATGAGTCAGTGTAACAAGGGTGAATGAGTGACCTAGCATCACCTTCCTCATCCCTCGCAATGAGTTAAGATGATGAATCTTATCTCCCGCCTCATCAAAGCATCCTAAGATGCATCTCTGTCCTGATTGGTTGATTAAGATTAAGCCAACCAGGAGGTGGCACGGGCATGAATAGCCCGTTCATCTTTGTCCTATCACATAATCCATTCTATATATTGACGTCCCCCAACGTCAGAAATATGATGTACTATAAACCAACAGACTAAATTGACAGGTTGTTCCGTTTTCTGTTCGTGGGCTACCTGTCTTATGACAGTAGTTAAATTAACTACTTTGAGGAAAGTACAAATATTTCGTGACAGATCGTCAGAAAGTTGTATTCTTGTATTATTTTTGTATTTTTTAATTAATACAAAAGATTATTTTTGGTAATATAACATAAATATAGAAACGTAACCTCTTCAAGCAATTCTAGGCCTATATTTTAGGCCTACTATAGTACATATATATGATATACTAGGGCCTACTATAGTACATATATGTGCTATACTAGGGCCTACTATAGTACATATATGTGCTATACTAGGGCCTACTATAGTACATATATGTGCTATACTAGGGCCTACTATAGTACATATATGTGCTATACTAGGGCCTACTATAGTACATATATGTGCTATACTAGGGCCTACTATAGTACATATATGTGCTATACTAGGGTTAGGAATAGTTCAAGATCTATCAAATTAATAGTTCAAAGAATGGCTTAATGGTTAGGTTCGGGCACTTTAGAACATCATTTTAGTGACGTTGTGTCAACTCAAGAGGACGAACTGGACTCTCAACCACAGTTAAGTGGAGTGGGAAGGGAAGGGAACTATCAAGGTGAAAGCGCCAAGTCATTGCGACTATATAGCACTGGGAAGGGGTCAGGATTTGGGATGGGACGGGGGAAAGGAATGGTGCTTCAACCACGTGTTGACCGTCGGGGATTGAACGCCGACCTGCGTTCAATCGAACGAGAGAGAGAGAGAGAGAGAGAGAGGGAGAGAGAGTATGAGTGAGAGAGAGAGAGAGAGAGAGAGAGAGAGAGAGAGAGAGAGAGAGAGAGTGAGAGAGAGAGAGAGAGTAAGAGAGAGAGAGACAGAGAGACAGAGAGAGAGAGAGTACAAATGTCTATTCTTGAAGGATGTAAAGAGCATCCCACCCTCTCCTCTACCACCATATACACAGGAAATACGGCACAACCGCATCCTAACATTAATCAAACGTGTAAAAGTCACAACCTCCGAGCCACAACATGGAGCAGTTCCCGCGCTGACGGCCTAACCTAACCTTCTATATATGTTAATTAACGTCGACAGACCGAAAAACTTGGGACCAACTTTTGCGCCCTATAACAGCCTGCTCCGCCACACAAGCCCCCCCTGCTGTTGTACCCTCATTCACAACTTTCGACAAGTTAAAATTATTATCAAAACATTATTGCCTCGTATAAAAAAAGTTAATTTTGTCGAGGTTCGGGATAAGCTTTCATGAGAAGTGAGATTTGTCATTAAATCGGGTCATCAGATGAAAGGAAAAGTACCTAAACGTTTCTGTTATGTACTGGGAAGGAACCTGGGTCCTTTGATTGTGAGGCCAGGACGTAGACTACTGTGCTACTCGAGCCATTCTCTAAACAGCGTCTACCCTCTTCATTAATACATCAATTGTCAATATTCTATAATTTAATTGTATAGCAATATATATATATATATATATATATATATATATATATATATATATATATATATATATATATATATATATATATATATATATATATATATATATATGTCGTACCTAGTAGCCAGAACGCACTTCTCGGCCTACTATGCAAGGCCCAATTTGCCTAATAAGCCAAGTTTTCATGAATTAATTGTTATTCGACTACCTAACCTACCTAACCTAACCTAACCTAACTTTTTCGGCTACCTAACCTAACCTAACCTATAAAGATAGGTTAGGTTAGGTTAGGTAAGGTTGGGTAGGTTCGGTCATATATTTACGTTAATTTTAACTCCAATAAAAAAAAATTGACCTCATACATAATGAAATGGGTAGCTTTATCATTTCATAAGAAAACAATTAGAGAAAATATATTAATTCAGGAAAACTTGGCTTATTAGGCAAATCGGGCCTTGCATAGTAGGCTGAGAAGTGCGTTCTGGCTACTAGGTACGACATATATATATATATATATATATATATATATATATATATATATATATATATATATATATATATATATATATCCTAAACTGGGATGAAGTCTTCAAAAAAGAAGTCGTGACTGACAGGCACTCTAAAACCTGAGGCAGATTGTCATATATGACAGGGATCAAGACGGATATAGGAGGATATCCCAAGGATCAAGGCCGATATAGGAGGATATCCCAAGGATCAAGACCGATATAGGATACCAGCTGATAAAGTAAATATTATATTTATATACGCGAAAGTTACTCTTGCCTATATGTTCATTAATGTTCCTGACCTCCTTCTGACCTTAACAACCATTGACAACTCATCACACCCCCCCCCCCCGCCCCCCCCGCAGGTCAAAGGTCATAGCCTCCTCGTTAGGTGAAAATCGCTTACAATCATTTTTTTAAATCGTTTATCTCCATGGACGAGCAGAGATAATTCTATACAATTATTATAGATAGTCATCGATAAGGATGGTTTAATTACTGACAATTATCAGTGGTATCTATAGTTGGGATCATACACCTTGATAATAGTTGTAGTTGTATGCGGGTTATACTTATACGTAATGCATTATATATTGTCTCTTATAATCTTGTTTTATCAAGAAATCGTGAAATATTTGATTTTTATGTCGTAGTATATATATATATATATATATATATATATATATATATATATATATATATGTATGTATGTGTGTGTGTGTGTGTGTGTGTGTGTGTGTGTGTGTGGTGTGTGTGTGTGTGTGTGTGTGTGTGTGTGTGTGTGTGTGTGTGTGGTGTGTGTGTGTGTGTGTGTGTGTG
>NC_091228.1:4685616-4690616 GCF_040958095.1 Procambarus clarkii
AAAAAAGAGGCTTCACAGTAAATTTGTGGGAGCTCATTTATGCTGGGTTGTAAACATTAGTGAAATATGACCACGACGTGGATGGGTTGTTGAGACTCGGGGTGGGGTTGTGGGGGGTTGTGGTGATAGTGGTGGTGGAGAGAGAACAGGGGCCGACAAGTAAGGGGGCCCTAATAGGGCTTTGATAATCCTAATGCGTTTTATTATCTACTCAAATGTCTACTTCTTAGACTCGAGGTGGAGTTGTGGTGGTGATGGTGGTGGTGGTGGTGATGGTGGTGGTGGAGAGAGAACAAGGGCCGACAAGTAGGGGGCCCTAATAGGGCCTTGATAATCCTAATGCGTTTTATTATCTACTCAAATGTCTACTTCTTAGTCGTATCTGGTTTTGAAATTGGTGATAGAGGTGGTTTCTCTGACTTCTTCTTTCTCTGCATTTCATTTCTTGACCAGTTGTTTAGGTACAAGCTTTTTCTTCGATTTGTTTCGATTTATTTGCGTTTCTAGCTTCCACCTGTTCTGTTATCCTATTTTATATATTACTTTAAAGAGGTTGTCCTTATCCATACTGTCTATTCCCTCCTTAGTATTTTGTATGTAGAAATCATGTCTCATCTGCTTCTTCTCACCTTTAGGGCTGTGTGAATGAGTTTGTTCAGTCTGTTCTTAAAAATTAGTCTTCTTAATTTGGACACTAATATTACTGCAAATATCTGCCCCTTTTAAGTTTAGTTTGGTTCAGGAAGTGTCGATTCCACACCGGGGCTGCATGTTATGGGGCAGGTCTCACGTAGGTTAGGGCGGAGGCGGAAACAAATGGGCAGAGTTTCTTTCACCTTGATGTCCCTATTCATCTAGCAGTAAATGGGTACCTGGGAGTTAGACAGCTGCTACGGGCTGCTTCCTGGGGGTGTGTAACAAAAAGGAGGCCTGGTCGAGGACCGGGCCGCGGGGACGCTAAGCCCCGAAATCATCTCAAGATAACCTCTCAAGATGAAGATACAGTCAGTCATGTTCGTCCTGTAATCCTCTGTAATCTTCCTTGTATTTTGCATTCCTCATTCGCTTTGTGTCATCTGTATATATTCATATGAACGATCTCTCTCTCTCTCTCTCTCTCTCTCTCTCTCTCTCTCTCTCTCTCTCTCTCTCTCTCTCTCTCTCTCTCTCTCTCTCTCTCTCTCTCTCTCTCTCTCTCTCTCTCTCTCTCTCTCTCTCTCTCTCTCTCTCTCTCTCTCTCTCTCTCTCTCTCTCTCTCTCTCTTTCTCTTTCTTTCTCTCTCTCTCTCTCTCTCTCTCTCTCTCTCTCTCTCTCTCTCTCTCTCTCTCTCTCTCTTTCTCTTTCTCTTTCTCTCTCTCTCTCTCTCTCTCTCTCTCTCTCTCTCTCTCTTTCTCTTTCTCTTTCTCTCTCTCTCTCTCTCTCTCTCTCTCTCTCTCTCTCTCTCTCTCTCTCTCTCTCTCTCTCTCTCTCTCTCTCTCTCTCTTTCTCTTTCTCTCTCTCTCTCTCTCTCTCTCTCTCTCTCTCTCTCTCTCTCTCTCTCTCTCTCTTATAAATGACACAATTATCACTAGGAACAGCCCTCGTAGTGATAATTGCGTCATTTATAAAATACCTTGTAAAGATTGTAATAAGTTCTATGTTGGGCAAACATCTAAAGATTTGAAATGTAGAATTTCTCAACATAAATACTCTGTAAGACATGGCCAATTGTCTAATGCTTTGTTTGTTCATCTGTCAGAAGATGCTCACCAAATTGATTGGGAGATGGCGTCTTCAATAACGAATTGTAAAAGCACCTATAACAGAAACATAATTGAATCTGCTTTGATACAGATCACGAAAGAAAGTAATTTGAACATTAGCAGCGGTCTATATAACTTAGATCCATTTTAATAGATCAATTAAAGGGCGATTTAAGTAGGATCATTGGAACACGTTTGTCTCACTAATTCATTGTAAATATTTACTATTTTATGCTATAATTATCTATGTGTGGGCCTGTGTGTGGTTGCTGCATCAGATGGGCCAATAGGCCCTCTGCAGTGTACACGTCTTGTACCTCACCTCTCTCCACCATTCTCTCCTGCCTATTTATGTCCAGTATTTGATCTGTAAAATCACTCCTTCTGAAGATGTATTAATATACGAAAGTACTTCAGGAAATTCCTGTTTCATTTTTCCTCCGTGGTCTGACATTGTCATATATATATATATATATATATATATATATATATATATATATATATATATATATATATATATATATATATATAGGGAAGGGAGTACCACCTCTGGCTGGAAGAAGGGGGACCCATAGCCTCGGAGGAAACCACACATAACGCATTGGAGGGAATGTGGGTCCCCTCCAATACAGTTTCTGTGTGCTTTTCTCCTACCACCCCCTTCCCCTTTTTTTTTTTTTTCCTTTATTGTGTATTTAAAGGTTACAAAACATACAAGACAAATGCCTAAAGGTTATGGATCTCTTGAAGCTCCTCCGCTTCTGGACAGGAACCGAGGACGCAGCAAGCATTTCCCCTCTGGATCGCCACACTGAGACGCTGAAATAAAAAACTGGAAGCCCTTGGGTCTCTGGTGACGTCAATGAGCTTGGACCCCAATTCCTTGAGAAATCCCAAGGCACTCTTGCCCCAGGGGCCATGCGTCTCAGACGCTATGGGAACAAAGAGGTATTGACCTTCCAGTCGCCTGTACTTGAGTGATTTTGCTGTTTCCCTGTGGTTGGCCGCCCCACCTGCTTGATCAGCTCCGAAGTGTACATAGGTGTCAGCCAGGGTGGATACACATGTGTAGTCCCACACCAACTGTCTACCCTCCTTCCAGGAGTATATGGTGATGCCATCAGGGCGAAGTGCGGGGAAATCCGGGTTTTGGACCCCTAGGATGCGAGGTTCTCTCTCCGCTGGGCACCCAGCTGAGACGAGGCTTCTCTTGATGAAGCGATCTTATATATATATATATATATATATATATATATATATATATATATATATATATCTTATATATATATATATATATGATCTTATATATATATATATATATATATATATATATATATATATATATATATATATATATATATATATATATATATATATATATATATCGGAAGTCTTTCTTAATATTTTTCAATATTCTTGTACGACACTTCAAAACACATTGGCAGCAGGCTGGTGGTGGTGGTAGTGGTAGTAGTAGTGGTGGTTGAAGTAGTGGTGGTCAAAATTGTTGTCTAAATATATTTTATCTAAATACAGACAACAAAATGGCCAGCAAATGCCACTGAAAATTTGTAGACAAATTATTCAAACTATCAGAAGACGTCTGCCCCAACACAAACAAAGCTGTACAACACAACTGCTGGAAGATCTCATCACAAACTTACCGTTTAATTGTAAATAAAACACAATTGTAATTAGTAAATTCTGAGGCCTCCACAGTAGATAATGTTGTGACTTAATATTTAACTAGCTAAAAATCATACAATGAATCATACAATGAATCATTCAATGAATCATACAATGAATCAATGAATCATACAATGAATCAATGAATCATACAATGAATCAATGAATCATACAATGAATCAATGACTCATTCAATGAATCATACAATGAATCAATGAATCATACAATGAATCATACAATGAATCATTCAATGAATCATACAATGAATCAATGAATCATACAATGAATTAATGAATCATACAATGAATTAATGAATCATACAATGAATCATACAATGAATCATACAGTGAATCATACAATGAATCATACAGTGAAACAATGATTCAATGAATCATACAGTGAAACAATGATTCAATGAATCATACAGTGAAACAATGATTCAATGAATCATACAATGAATCATACAGCGAATCATACAATGAATCATACAGTGAAACAATGATTCAATGAATCATACAATGAATCATACAACGAATCATACAATGAATCATACAGTGAAACAATGATTCAATGAATCATACAATGAATCATACAGTGAAACAATGATTCAATGAATCATACAATGAATCAATGAATCATACAATGAAGTATTCACTGAATCATACAATGAATCATACAGTGAAACAATGATTCAATGAATCATACAATGAATCATACAATGAATCATACACTGAATCATACAATGAATCATACAATGAATCATACAATGACACACCTTCTTAGGTGAGTGTGAAGCAATTCTTCCTGAAGAGAGGCTTGGTGGCTTCCCTTCCCACAACTCTTCTGAATCCACACTACCAGTTATTCCCTGTAACAAGATCCTGTTATCGGTTTTACAACCATGTCCTCAAGTCCTGCTGGGGGAACAGGGGGTGAGTAGTTCAATATCGGTGCCCATGTGAACTTTATACCCGCCTCGAACCCAGGCCAGATCGGTAGCCAGGCGTGTAGTGTTACCCATATCGGCATTTCCTCTTGACGCCCCGAAGAAAATGAGACTATACGTCAAGGATCTCCCTTAGGGGGGGTAGGGGAAAGGGGAGGAAAGGGAGAGAGAGAGATAAAAAGAGAAAGGAATGGGTAATGTGGAAAACGGAGTGACGTAGAAGGGACGAGAGGGTGGACTAAACAAAATTCATTTCGTGTTGAGTTGTGTCGCATCTCTGTCCCCCAGCTAACGGATACGGTGCTGGGGGAGGGAGACTCGTTCTTCATGCTCGTGTAGGAGAGGTGAGTATATAGCTCCTGGTCTCTGCCTCTCCTTTCTGCGTGGTTCTAACTCCTGATCTCTTCCAATAAATATCTGTAGATAGATGTGGTGCGGACTGTTGGTTTTAATGTATTCTGGTGAGATGGCTTACGTTTCATAGGTGGCTCTCTCTATCTTTCTCTCTCTCTCTCTCTCTCTCTCTCTGTATCTCTCTCTCTCTCTCTCTCTCTCTCTCTCTCTCTCTCTCTCTCTCTCTCTCTCTCTCTCTCTCTCTCTCTCTCTCTCTCTCTCTCTGTATCTCT
>NC_091228.1:4698116-4723116 GCF_040958095.1 Procambarus clarkii
CTACTACCCACAGGATGGGTATGGGGGTCCACTACCACCCCACAGGATGAGTATGGGGTCCACTACCACCCACAGGATGGGTATGGGGTCTACTACTACCCACAGGATGGGTATGGGGGTCCACTACCACCCCACAGGATGAATATGGGGTCCACTACCACCCACAGGATGGGTATGGGGTCCACCACCACCCAAAGGATGGGTATGGGGTCCACCACCACCCACAGGATGGGTATGGGGTCTACTACCACCCACAGGATGGGTATGTGGTCCACTACCATCCACAGGATGGGTATGGGGTCCACTACCACCCCACAGGATGAGTATGGGGTCCACTACTACCCACAGGATGGGTATGTGGTCCACTACCATCCACAGGATGGATATGGGGTCCACTACTACCCACAGGATGGGTATGGGGTCCACTACCACCCACAGGATGGGTATGGGGCCCACCACCCACAGGATGGGTATGGGGTCCACCACCACCCACAGGATGGGTATGTGGGGTCCACTACCACCCCACAGGATGAGTATGGGGTCCACTACCACCCACAGGATGGGTATGGGGTTCATTACCACCCACAGGATGGGTATGGGGTCCACTACCACTCACAGGGTGAGTATGAGGTCCACTACCACCCACAGGATGAGTATGGGGTCCACCACCACCCACAGGATGGGTATGGGATCCACTACCACCCACAGGATGGGTATGGGGTCCACTACCATCCACAGGATGGGTATGGGGGTCCACTACCACCCACAGGATGGGTATGGGGTCCACTACCACCCACAGGATGGGTATGGGGTCCACTACCACCCACAGGATAGGTATGGGGTCCACTACCACAGGATGGGTATGGGATCCACTACCACCCACAGGATGGGTATGGGATCCACTACCACCCACAGGATGGGTATGGGGTCCACTACCACCCACAGGATGAGTATGTCCCACCACCACCCACAGGATGGGTATGGGATCCACTACCACCCACAGGATGGGTATGGGATCCACTACCACCCACAGGATGGGTATGGGGTCCACTACCACCCACAGGATGAGTATGTCCCACCACCACCCACAGGATGGGTATGGGGTCCACTACCACCCACAGGATAGGTATGGGGTCCACCACCACCCACAGGATAGGTATGGGGTCCACCACCACCCACAGGATGTGTATGGGGTCCACTACCACCCACAGGATGGGTATGGGATCCACTACCACCCACAGGATAGGTATGGGGTCCACTACCACCCACAGGATGAGTATGGGGTCCACCACCACCCACAGGATAGGTATGGGGTCCACTACCACCCACAGGATGAGTATGGGGTCCACCACCACCCACAGGATGGGTATGGGGTCCACCACCACCCACAGGATAGGTATGGGGTCCACTACCACCCACAGGATGAGTATGGGGTCCACCACCACCCACAGGATGGGTATGGGGTCCACTACCACCCACAGGATGAGTATGGGGTCCACCACCACCCACAGGATAGGTATGGGGTCCACTACCACCCACAGGATGAGTATGGGGTCCACCACCACCCACAGGATGGGTATGGGGTCCACCACCACCCACAGGATAGGTATGGGGTCCACCACCACCCACAGGATGAGTATGGGGTCCACCACCACCCACAGGATGGGTATGGGGTCCACTACCACCCACAGGATGAGTATGGGGTCCACCACCACCCACAGGATAGTTATGGGGTCCACTACCACCCACAGGATGAGTATGGGGTCCACCACCACCCACAGGATGGGTATGGGGTCCACCACCACCCACAGGATAGGTATGGGGTCCACTACCACCCACAGGATGAGTATGGGGTCCACCACCACCCACAGGATGGGTATGGGGTCCACTACCACCCACAGGATGAGTATGGGGTCCACCACCACCCACAGGATGGGTATGGGGTCCACCACCACCCACAGGATGAGTATGGGGTCCACCACCACCCACAGGATGGGTATGGGGTCCACCACCACCCACAGGATGGGTATGGGGTCCACCACCACCCACAGGATGGGTATGGGGTCCACTACCACCCACAGGATGGGTATGGGGTCCACCACCACCCACAGGATGGGTATGGGGTCCACCACCACCCACAGGATGGGTATGGGGTCCACCACCACCCATAGGATGGGTATGGGGTCCACCACCACCCACAGGATGGGTATGTGTAACCCCAATTGTGACAGTCAATACCTCTTCTCAGCACAATATGGCGGCATAGGCTACACACCCTTCAAAATTCTCTGAAATTTCTCCAAAAAATTATCCATTTTCTATTGACTTGTAAAAACTTAAAATTCTTTTTTCAAGTCCACTAAAAACCCAGATATTTTATCCCTGAGCCACTGACTACGGAAATTAGAGCGGTCAATATCATTCCATATGTGGCCATCACATAATGTGTAGATGACACTTCATTGAAGCCTAAAAAAAGTAAATATGAACATAAAAACTTTACCCTGGTGACTTCGTGACCTGGATTCACGAAGCAGTTACGACAAGCACTTACGAACGTGTACATCGTTTCTCAATTTTTGTCCTGCTATGTTAACTTATATTAAACAGTTTTTGAGTTTAGGAGGCTATTTATAACAATAATAACCTTTGAGAACTTTTGATACTCGCAAAGTGTTTAATAAAAGTAAACAAAGCCGCCCAAAATTGACAAAAGATGTACAGGTTCGTAAGTAAGTGCGTAAATCCTTGGTGAATCCTGAGACTGTGAAGGGCGTTTTTGTAGCCTAATCACGTAACTCCAACACAAACTTATCCAGAACTCTCTTAAAAGTTTCCCCTATGTCTCCCCCCCTCATTAGTACCTCCACCTGGGTCATATTAACAGAGAAGTATACTTTACTGCCTGGAGAGTCTACTTTGGTATACCCTACCACTTGAATTCACACTTGGAATTTGTTAAAATTTAATGAAGATGAATCCGCTAGTGGAGAAAAGCCTTTTTCTAGAACGTAGCCTAGGCTTGTTGCCATCCATATATATATATATATATATATATATATATATATATATATATATATATATATATATATATATATATATATATATATATATATATATATATATATATGTGTGTGTGTGTGTGTGTGTGTGTAGAGTCCGCACAGTGGCCATGTGTGTGTGTACAGTGCGCACAGTGGCCATGTGTGTGTGTACAGTGCGCACAGTGGCCATGTGTGTGTGTACAGTGTACACAGTGGCCATGTGTGTGTACAGTGTACACAGTGGCCATGTGTGTGTGTACAGTGTACACAGTGGCCATGTGTGTGTGTACAGTGCGCACAGTGGCCATGTGTGTGTACAGTGTACACAGTGGCCATGTGTGTGTGTACAGTGCGCACAGTGGCCATGTGTGTGTGTACAGTGCGCACAGTGGCCATGTGTGTGTGTACAGTGTACACAGTGGCCATGTGTGTGTGTACAGTGTACACAGTGGCCATGTGTGTGTGTACAGTGTGCACAGTGGTCATGTGTGTGTGTACAGTGCGCACAGTGGCCATGTGTGTGTACAGTGTACACAGTGGCCATGTGTGTGTGTACAGTGTACACAGTGGCCATGTGTGTGTGTACAGTGTACACAGTGGCCATGTGTGTGTGTACAGTGCGCACAGTGGCCATGTGTGTGTGTACAGTGTACACAGTGCCCATGTGTGTGTGTACAGTGTACACAGTGGCCATGTGTGTGTGTGTACAGTGTGCACAGTGGTCATGTGTGTATGTACAGTGTGCACAGTGGTCATGTGTGTGTGTACAGTGTGCACAGTGGCCATGTGTGTGTGTACAGTGTACACAGTGGTCATGTGTGTGTGTACAGTGTACACAGTGGCCATGTGTGTGTGTGTACAGTGTGCACAGTGGCCATGTGTGTGTGTGTGTACAGTGTGCACAGTGGCCATGTGTGTATGTACAGTGTGCACAGTGGCCATGTGTGTATGTACAGTGTGCACAGTGGCCATGTGTATGTACAGTGCTCACAGTGGCCATGTGTGTATGTACAGTGCGCACAGTGGCCATGTGTGTGTACAGTGCTCACAGAGGCCATGTGTGTGTATGTACAGTGCGCACAGTGGCCATGTGTGTGTGTACAGTGCGCACAGTGGCCATGTGTGTGTGTACAGTGTACACAGTGGCCATGTGTGTGTGTACAGTGTACACAGTGGCCATGTGTGTGTGTACAGTGTGCACAGTGGTCATGTGTGTGTGTACAGTGCTCACAGTGGCCATGTGTGTGTGTACAGTGTACACAGTGGCCATGTGTGTGTGTACTATGCGCACAGTGGGCCATGTGTGTGTGTACAGTGTGCACAGTGGCCATGTGTGTGTGTACAGTGTGCACAGTGGCCATGTGTGTGTGTACAGTGCTCACAGTGGCCATGTGTGTGTGTACAGTGTACACAGTGGTCATGTGTGTGTGTACAGTGCTCACAGTGGCCATGTGTGTGTGTACAGTGTGCACAGTGGCCATGTGTGTGTGTGTACAGTGTGCACAGTGGCCATGTGTGTGTGTACAGTGCGCACAGTGGCCATGTGTGTGTGTGTGTGTGTGTACAGTGCGCACAGTGGCAATGTGTGTGTGTGTGTACAGTGCGCACAGTGGCCATGTGTGTGTGTGTGTACAGTGTACACAGTGGCCATGTGTGTGTGTACAGTGCGCACAGTGGTCATGTGTGTGTGTGTACAATACGCACAGTGCGTGTCTGTGTACAAATTTAGCGAATCCGTTGACCCGTCTTCAAACATGACGTTCGCTCGCGTTTGATCGATAAATATTTAATCGATATTATTATTTCCTGCCATGCATATGCCTTTTATCTTATTCCCGCTAATTAATAAACATGTTACCATTACCACGCTCTCAAGAAAACAAATTGAAATCATATAAAAACTTAAGGAAATAAGTACGGTCAAAGAGAACTCAAGCGTTTCGAACACATTCTTAACGGATATTATGGCTACGATTTTCAAAATTTGTATTTGAATTTTGTCCAGTTCTTTTACGTAGGGATATATATAACTGTGTTTTATAATCGCATTTGTTTTATGTGTAATTTATTATGATTGAGGATATAATTGCACATGCAGTATTGTATTAGAAATATGGCTCGTATATGGTATGATAGGTAGTATGATGCGTCCATAAGCGAACGCTTACCAGTCAAACGGCTTTTGTCTGTTGATATCTTATGTATTTCTCTATTAAAATCATAAAGAATACGTTTTAAATAAGCGGAATTTTAAGTTGAATTAAGTTAGGTTGAGTTTAGATAGATTTGGTTAAGTTTACCCTCATCTTGTTCATCACATCCCAACAGAAATCGAAGAAAAAAATTAACTAATTAGGGCTACAGATCATAGATGGCGCTGTTATATATGTTTAATTTATTTTATTATTTTCTACCACAGACTTGGCTACAAATTTACAATGCTTACAAGCATATATATACATTTTCTTATGTTCTCCATAGATAGAGAGACCTGTTAAACATATAATTCAGTGATATATTGAACAATAAACCACAGACGGCGATTGGTGGTATTTGGCACACTCTTTTCTTTTTAGTTTTGTTGTTCTAAGAGGCACTTTCCCATCTTACTATTATTCTCAGACCCGCCCATAAGGCTAATTCCTTGGACGTCTTAGCCGAAATGTGTCACTTACTTTAAGTGTTTTCAAGTGTACTGACGACTCTATAACACTTATCATGTGACTATAGTGATTATATATAACACATGATAGTGAACAAACACCGAATACTTAGTGCCGTGAACGTGAGAAAGGCGTAAGATGGGACAATGACCTTCTTAACTGTCGGGTGGTCGTGGGAGACGAGGCAAGACAAGGTTAGTGTCTTGTTTCACTTATTTGACGCCAATTGGTCGTTTCTTGGTGGCTAAGACGTTGTCTGAGACGCCGTGTCAGCCAGACGGATGATCTGCGACATTTACTAGACACGGGTGATGGGTATATTATGAGTATATCGGGAATATGATGAGTATGACGCCATTCCCCTTATAGATAGGACGCTAGCTACTCTAGTTAGTGTCCCTGTACAATTTTGTACCAGCCTGGTGTCCTGTACAATCTGGTACTAGGCTAGTTAGTGTCCTGTACAATTTTGTTCCAGCCTGGTGTCCTGTACAATCTGGTACTAGGCTAGTTAATGTCCTGAACAATTTGGTACTAGCCTAGTTAGTGTACTGTACAATTTTATACCAGCCTGGTGTCCTGTATAATTTTGTAACAGCCTGGTGTCCTGTACAATTTTGTAACAGCCTGGTGCCCTGTAAAATTTTGTACCAGCCTGGTGTCCCGTGAAATTTTGTACCAGCCTGGTGTCCTGTGCAATTTTGTACCAGCCTGGTGTCCTGTACAATTTTGTAACAGCCTGGTGTCCTGTACAATTTTGTACTAGCCTGGTGTCCTGTACAATTTTGTAACAGCCTGGTGTCCTGTACAATTTTGTAAGTCTGGTGTCCTGTACAATTTTGTACTAGCCAGGACCTAGATTCAGGAAGCTCCATGTATTTCTTCGTAAGTAGGTTTGCTACGAAGGTTCCTAAGTATGCCCTAAGAAGATGCTTAAGTACAATTCACGTAGATCCACTTAGGAAGAATTTGGGTTGTGGGTCTGGTTCACCTGAGTGCCGCTAGAGGTCACTACTGTGTTTCGTTTGGCCAATCAGAGAGCAGCAACATTCTTCATATTGAAGATTTAGCGCTGGCTTATCGCAGCTCTTCTGCCTCCTATTTACGTCGAATTTTCTTATAAAATTTGTGTATTTCGAAGTAAAACAATGTTTTTTCAACTTCTACAGGCAGCACCGACATTGTAGTAAACAAATATGTTACATTTGTTGTTTACCTACGTAATTCTAAGAGATACTGTGTAGCTGTCCTTGTTGCTCGGAAGATGCGCTGACAATTATTGTATATATTTACTGAATTTACCCAAGGGCCACTAACTATCTAGTGGCCTCGAAGAGGACAGAAAGCCGGCGGCTTGTTAAAGGCCCCGCCAGTTGTCTTAATGATATTTTTTTAGCTGGAATTTGGCATTGACGGCTTCAGCGGGTAGGCGGTTCCATGGGTTTATAACCCTCTTGGTGGAAAAATCATCTGTTTTCAGTCCTACTTGAGAGAACATACTCTCTACCACTATATCTGTGATTGCCCTGTTATCAGTGACTTCATACCAAATGGTATGAGGTACTTTGAGCTCTGTAATTACTTCATACACTCAGGAATATTGGAAGATATTCATGTGCTGCACCCAGATTTTGCCAGTGGAGGCTAATAGATCAGCCTTAAGTATTTCTCTCCTGATTATATGTATGACTGGCCATCCTGTGAGGTGAGGATGTTGGATGAGCTTGTAGCTGGCTTTTGATCTACACTGTGTGGTCCTTCATACAGAATAGGGAAGCAGCACATTGCTGTGTATACCTAAACATGTTAAAAAATACATTGTTTGAGAGGAGTCTGGTAGAAACTGGTAAGAGTAATTATAATATAATGTTTCCATGATTCAGTGCTTACTTCTTGTGAAAATCGCGAAGAGTTGTTTAGTCAGAGTTGATTTGTTTTTTGTATTGAGGCTGGTATTTTCTACCTTGATTCCATGTATGACTAACCATCCTGTAAGATGGGAGTATTAGATAAATTTATAGCTAGTTTTTTATCTACACTGTGTAATATTCCATATAGAATAGGGTAGCAGCACATTGCTGTGTATACCTAATCTTAATAAAAAAATCAGTAATAAAGATTTTAAATTATACAGTAGTTTGTATTATTACAAGTACTGTATTATCTTTATTAATTCATGTTAACCATGGATCATTAAGATCTCTTGTTGATATGTAATAGTCATATTTCTTTTGAACTGCAAATCCATGCTAATCATTTTTTAATCATTCATTATATTGTGCATTATGTCTTAATTTTTCACTTGGATATACTGTACAGTACAAAAAGATAGGATAAAAATAAACCAGTAATATTTCTTTTATTTTATTTTTTATTTAAATAACGGCATCAATATTTTTACAGCTGACAGGATTTGTTTTCCCATACAGGTGCATTATTTGTTAAAAAAATTTGGTTTATTGTTACACACAATGTTGCTACATAGCCTTCCCAGCTTGGTGCCTTCTTTTAATACTTACTTACTGACTAATAAATAAATAATAATAAATAAATTTTATTCAGGAAAAGTACATACAGTTGATTTACAAATCTAATGTTGGATTTATAGACAGAGCTAGTACATACAATACCTGAAGCCACTAATACTCATAACATTTCGGGCAAGGTGTGGGGGAAAAAACACTTAGACAAAAACTTAATAGTAATCTGGATTAGGTATAAATTGTGTTGAAAGAAGGAATAAAAAATACAAAAAGGGGGGTAACATAGCACAAATCAGCAATTGTACACGTTGGTGAACAGCATTGTTTAAAAAATAGCAAGACATGGGTTGACATTTAGAGGGTAAGGTAGGTTACATGGAGTTAATTAGGTAGTACTAGTAGTTGGTTTTACTCTTAAACTGGTTGAGAGAGGTACAGCCTTTGACATGATTCGGGAGGTCATTCCACATTCTGTGTCCCTTGATTTGTAGAGCACTTCTAATTTGGTTACACACAGCCAAATTGTGTAACAGGAAGAGGTCTTGGACACAAATTTGTTCCATGCTAAATGTAGAGGAATCAGCTGAGTATTCCTCAAATAAAATAAGCTGCCTCAGCTTATAAGGTAAATAAAATAAGCATTTCTGAAATAAGTAGCTGCCTCACCTCACTGCCTTACTGCTACATAGCCTTCCCGGCATGGTGCCTTCTTTTGATAATGATTTATTCCACACCCAAATTGTGTAACAGGAAGAGGTCTTGGACCCCCTACTTCCCTCTCTCTCTGTTTTAATAGTCCATATAGTCATAATTAAAGCTTTAAGTATTCAATGAATAAAGTTTTTGACATTTTTACCCTTCTCCTTACCTAACATCATTTGTGCAGCGTATTATTATTTTATGTCTCACCCAGATTTAATTTCAAAATAAAACCAAACTAAATAAATTAGAAATGGGTATGTATAGCTAAGGTTACCTTACTACTAGGTGAACAGGGGCATTTGGTGATAGTAAATGATCCCATCAGGCAGGGCTCATCACCTTCTCTCATATTTCATGTTCACCAGTGTTTATTTACTTAATAACTACTGGTATAATATCTTGCTATTATAAAACTAATTATAATATCATGAAAGACATATTTACTCAAAGTTTCAAGCAGAGAATGCATATATAACTAACACGAAGGACTCCTCTTCACTAGACTAAATTTATATAATCTTTTGTTTTTGTTCCAAAATCTTAAAATCGATCCCAGTGTTATGTAGTAGAGAAAAATTGAGTTATATCCAGTTTACGTAAAGCTACGAGTGGTCGAAACCACACATAGATCCCAGAATGAACTTAAGAAGGTTTTTCGACTTAGTGTAGCTACCTGAATACCGACGTAGCCGCCACGAAGGTGTTAAGAAGGAAAACATTCGTAGCTAAGAAGAAAAACTTTCGTGAATCTGGCCCCTGGTGTCCTGAGCAATTTTGTACCAGCCTGGTGTCCTGTACAATTTTGTACCAGCCTGGTGTCCTGTACAATCTGCTACTAGGCTAGTTAGTGTAATGTACAATTTTGTACTAGGCTAGTTAGTGTCCTGTACAATTTGGTACTAGGCTAGTTAGTGTCCTGTACTATTTTGTACTAGGCTAGTTAGTGTCCTGTACAATTTGGTACTAGGCTAGTTAGTTTCCTGTACAATTTTGTACTAGGCTAGTTAGTGTCCTGTACAATTTGGTACTAGGCTAGTTAGTGTCCTGTACAATTTGGTACTAGGCTAGTTAGTGTCCTGTACTATTTTGTACTAGGCTAGTTAGTGTCCTGTACTATTTTGTACTAGGCTAGTTAGTGTCCTGTACAATTTGGTACTAGGCTAGTTAGTGTCTTGTACAATTTGGTACTAGGCTAGTTAGTGTACTGTACAATTTGGTACTAGGCTAGTTAGTGTACTGTACAATTTGGTACTAGGCTAGTTAGTGTCCTGTACAATTTGGTACTAGGCTAGTTAGTGTCCTGTACTATTTTGTACTAGGCTAGTTAGTGTCTTGTACTATTTTGTACTAGGCTAGTTAGTGTCCTGTACAATTTGGTACTAGGCTAGTTAGTGTCCTGTACTATTTTGTACTAGGCTAGTTAGTGTCTTGTACTATTTTGTACTAGGCTAGTTAGTGTACTGTACAATTTGGTACTAGGCTAGTTAGTGTCCTGTACTATTTTGTACTAGGCTAGTTAGTGTCTTGTACTATTTTGTACTAGGCTAGTTAGTGTCCTGTACAATTTGGTACTAGGCTAGTTAGTGTCCTGTACTATTTTGTACTAGGCTAGTTAGTGTCTTGTACTATTTTGTACTAGGCTAGTTAGTGTACTGTACAATTTGGTACTAGGCTAGTTAGTGTCCTGTACTATTTTGTACTAGGCTAGTTAGTGTCTTGTACTATTTTGTACTAGGCTAGTTAGTGTCCTGTACAATTTGGTACTAGGCTAGTTAGTGTACTGTACAATTTGATACTAGGCTAGTTAGTGTCCTGTACAATTTGGTACTAGGCTAGTTAGTGTCCTGTACAATTTGGTACTAGGCTAGTTAGTGTCTTGTACAATTTGATACTAGGCTAGTTAGTGTACTGTACAATTTGGTACTAGGCTAGTTAGTGTACTGTACAATTTGGTACTAGGCTAGTTAGTGTCCTGTACTATTTTGTACTAGGCTAGTTAGTGTCTTGTACTATTTTGTACTAGGCTAGTTAGTGTCCTGTACAATTTGGTACTAGGCTAGTTAGTGTACTGTACAATTTGATACTAGGCTAGTTAGTGTACTGTACAATTTGGTACTAGGCTAGTTAGTGTCTTGTACAATTTGATACTAGGCTAGTTAGTGTACTGTACAATTTGGTACTAGGCTAGTTAGTGTCCTGTACAATTTGGTACTAGGCTAGTTAGTGTACTGTACAATCTGGTACTAGGCTAGTTAGTGTACTGTACAATCTGGTACTAGGCTAGTTAGTGTACTGTACAATTTGGTACTAGGCTAGTTAGTGTCTTGTACAATTTGATACTAGGCTAGTTAGTGTACTGTACAATTTTGTACTAGGCTAGTTAGTGTACTGTACTATTTTGTACTAGGCTAGTTAGTGTACTGTACAATTTGGTACTAGGCTAGTTAGTGTCCTGTACAATTTTGTACTAGGCTAGTTAGTGTACTGTACAATTTTGTACTAGGCTAGTTAGTGTCCTGTACTATTTTGTACTAGGCTAGTTAGTGTACTGTACAATTTGGTACTAGGCTAGTTAGTGTCCTGTACAATTTTGTACTAGGCTAGTTAGTGTCCTGTACTATTTTGTACTAGGGTAGTTAGTGTCCTGTACTATTTTGTACTAGGCTAGTTAGTGTCCTGTACAATTTGGTACTAGGCTAGTTAGTGTCCTGTACTATTTTGTACTAGGCTAGTTAGTGTCCTGTACTATTTTGTACTAGGCTAGTTAGTGTCCTGTACAATCTGGTACCAGGCTAGTTAGTGTACTGTACAATTTGATACTAGGCTAGTTAGTGTCCTGTACAATTTTGTACTAGGCTAGTTAGTGTACTGTACAATTTTGTACTAGGCTAGTTAGTGTACTGTACAATTTGGTACTAGGCTAGTTAGTGTACTGTACAATCTGGTACTAGGCTAGTTAGTGAACTGTACAATCTGGTACTAGGCTAGTTAGTGTCCTGTACAATTTGGTACTAGGCTAGTTAGTGTACTGTACAATTTGGTACTAGGCTAGTTAGTGCACTGTACAATCTGGTACTAGGCTAGTTAGTGTCCTGTACAATCTGGTACTAGGCTAGTTAGTGTACTGTACAATCTGGTACTAGGCTAGTTAGTGTCCTGTACAATTTGGTACTAGGCTAGTGTCCTGTACAATTTGGTACTAGGCTAGTTAGTGTACTGTACAATTTGGTACTAGGCTAGTTAGTGCACTGTACAATTTGGTACTAGCCTAATATTTCGTAATTCGAGATGAAAGTATAGTGAATTATTTCTATATATGACAAACTAGCATATTTTACCCGTATTTAAAACTGAACGCAGCCCATTCAAACAAATATTGACATACGTCAAATTTCAACCGGTTTAGGCTATCGAGAAGCGTACGAACTTTGACGGTCGTAATCTATCCAAGCCTATCCGTAATCTATCCGAGAATGCGCACCAATCGTATCGCTTAAATATCCACTAATGTACCTCAATTAGGGCCACTGCTGTCGATAGCCTCTGAATTGAGTCGTATTTGCGTGGGAATTGGCAGGAATGTCATGACTTTAGCTTCGTTTAGCGTTCAAGCGGGTTTAGCAGAAATGGCTTGAGTTTAGCTACGTTTAGCGTTCAAGCGGGTTTAGCGGGAATGGCATGACTTTAGCTACGTTTAGCGTTCAAGCGGGTTTAGCGGGAATGGCATGACTTTAGCTACGTTTAGCGTTCAAGCGGGTTTAGCGGGAATGGCATGACTTTAGCTACGTTTAGCGTTCAAGCGGGTTTAGCGGGAATAGCATAACTTTAGCTACGTTTAGCGTTCAAGCGGGTTTAGCGGGAATGGCATGACTTTAGCTACGTTTAGCGTTCAAGCGGGTTTAGCGGGAATAGCATAACTTTAGCTACGTTTAGCGTTCAAGCGGGTTTAGCGGGAATGGCATGACTTTAGCTACGTTTAGCGTTCAAGCGGGTTTAGCGGGAATGTCTCGACTTTAGCTACGTTTAGCACATTTGAACGTTCAGTGAACTCGCCTAGTTTTGCCTGCGGGAGAGGGGGGGGGGTTGAGCTCTGGCTCTTTGGTCCCGCCTCGTGTGTGTGAGGCTATGATAGGCTTGAGGTTGAAATCAATTAAAAATCATTCCCAAGTTACTCCCTTGAACTCTAACTAATAATAATAATACAAAGTTAAGGTAGACTCGTTAACAAAGGCGTTTGTGTAGAACATTAAACAACGCGGCAAATGCAGTAAATGTAGTGAATTATGTTAACTACTCTATTTTTTGTTATATAGAATGTTGCATGTTGGTGAGGTATACATCACCAGTGTTGATATTACCATGAAGGCTGAACACAGTGTTATGCTGCAAATTGTGTCAATTACCTCACTTTGGGGTTGCTGTTGCTCCATTTTCTCCCTCCTTCTCTCACTTCTTTCCCCTCCTTTCCCCTCCTTTCCTACCTTGCCACCCCATCCTGCTCACGGCTTCAATCCTTCCCTCCCTTTCCCAGTCATCCATTTATGTCCGGAGGACGGCCTATGATTGTCCCAATCATGGCACTTGTCATGGTGGTTAGTCCCGGGTGGACTGGGTCGCTCAAAGTGTGGCGCAGTTGTGGTGCTGTTCAGGTGTGGCCACCTGCTCCTCTGTCCCAGCGCCTCTGTCCCAGCGCCTGTGTCCCAGCGCCTCTCCAAGTAACGATCCTTAAATATGCTCTGCCATTGCTACAGTGACGGGTTTGTTTTTTTGCGTGGTCGATGTTCGATCCCCGATGGCTCGGGTAGTGGGTCAACGTGCCTTAACTCCATCTTCAGATCCCAGCTCCTTGTGTTCATACCTGTTTCATGTCTTGATGATTTAGCTGTGTGTCTTGATGCATGACTTCACGTTTTGTCGGGAATTGTTAATGTGATGAGTTTTCTTGGGTCCTCACATATGTGGGGCGTGGAGCTCCCCCTTAGTCACATATGTGGGGCGTGGAGCCCCCCCTTCCGTCACATATGTGGGGTGTGGAGCTCCCCCTTAGTCACATATGTGGGGTGTGGAGCTCCCCCTTCCGTCACATATGTGGGGCGTGGAGCTCCCCCTTCCGTCACATATGTGGGGCGTGGAGCTCCCCCTTAGTCACATATGTGGGGCGTGGAGCTCCCCCTTAGTCACATATGTGGGGTGTGGAGCTCCCCCTTCCGTCACATATGTGGGGCGTGGAGCTCCCCCTTCCGTCACATATGTGGGGCGTGGAGCTCCCCCTTAGTCACATATGTGGGGCGTGGAGCTCCCCCTTAGTCACATATGTGGGGTGTGGAGCTCCCCCTTAGTCACATATGTGGGGCGTGGAGCTCCCCCTTAGTCACATATGTGGGGTGTGGAGCTCCCCTTCCGTCACATATGTGGGGTGTGGAGCTCCCCCTTCCGTCACATATGTGGGGTGTGGAGCTCCGCCTTCCGTCACATGTGTGGGGTGTGGAGCTCCCCCTGCCCCCCCACCACATATGTGAAGCCCTGGAGCGTCCCTTACCCCCACATATGTGGGCCTGAAGCGTCCCCTCCCCCCCACATATGTGGGCCTGAAGCGTCCCCTCCCCCCCACATATGTGGGCCTGAAGCGTCCCCTCCCCCCCACATATGTGGGCCTGAAGCGTCCCCTCCCCCCCACATATGTGGGCCTGAAGCGTCCCCTCCCCCCCACATATGTGGGCCTGAAGCGTCCCCTCCCCCCCACATATGTGGGCCTGAAGCGTCCCCTCCCCCCCACATATGTGGGCCTGAAGCGTCCCCTCCCCCCCACATATGTGGGCCTGAAGCGTCCCCTCCCCCCCACATATGTGGGCCTGAAGCGTCCCCTCCCCCCCACATATGTGGGCCTGAAGCGTCCCCTCCCCCCCACATATGTGGGCCTGAAGCGTCCCCTCCCCCCCACATATGTGGGCCTGAAGCGTCCCCTCCCCCCCACATATGTGGGCCTGAAGCGTCCCCTCCCCCCCACATATGTGGGCCTGAAGCGTCCCCTCCCCCCCACATATGTGGGCCTGAAGCGTCCCCTCCCCCCCACATATGTGGGCCAGAAGCGCCCCCTCCCCCCCACATATGTGGGAGCCTGGCATTTTACTGTACTGGGGAGTATTAACTACTTCCCTGGCTGAATTAACTGCTCACAGAACACTATTCCACATCCCACTACCCACACCTGCCCTCTCAAGCAGGTGTGGAACACCTCAAGTTCCCGAAACTCTCAAGAAACAGTCACTCTGGTGATTTGCATACCCCGCCCTCCTCCCATGTCCTTATTGATAGTCTAGCTATTATCCCAGAGCGGCGCCTAGTGCCAACTGTGAAGGTCATTTGCATATGATTACCGACTGTAATGTACACAGGTAACGACAGGTTTTAGGTCGTTATTGTCGAGGATTTTACATGTCGCGGACAAGTTGCTGTTGTGAGATTGATTTTTATGAGTAATGATATTGCAATCAATAATTGCATATCAGTAGAATAATGTAATCAAAACCTTGTCGTAGCTCAGTCGGTTAAGGCAGCGTCTGGGATGCTCTCGGACGTAGGTTCGAATCCTCGTCACGGCCCTGGTGGATTTGTTGATGATATTGCGACTACGGAATTAGGAATGGTAATGGCGATAATGTGGGTGATAATTTTGGCTGTAATCGTTGTTTACATAGCTTGGGAAATTGCTCAGTAGATGAGATTATTAAAGATCACAAGGAGAAAATCAGTAGGAACCTTGGGGATTCGAACCTGTCCTCTGGGTTCGAATCTACCTACCACAGGTAACCTACCACAGGTAACCTACCACAGGTAACCTACCACCTGCCACAGGTAACGGTAGCCACCTGCCACAGGTAACGGTAGCCACCTGCTACAGGTAACGGTAGGCACCTGCCACAGGTAACGGTAGCCACCTGCCACAGGTAACGGTAGCCACCTGCCACAGGTAACGGTAGCCACCTGCCACAGGTAACGGTAGCCACCTGCCACAGGTAACGGTAGCCACCTACCACAGGTAACGGTAGCCACCTACCACAGGTAACGGTAGCCACCTGCCACAGGTAACGGTAGCCACCTGCCACAGGTAACGGTAGCCACCTGCCACAGGTAACGGTAGCCACCTACCACAGGTAACGGTAGCCACCTGCCACAGGTAACGGTAGCCACCTGCCACAGGTAACGGTAGCCACCTGCTGCAGTGTTGGATGGTGCATAATGATTTGCAGAGGCAAGTGAAGGGTGATGAATAGTGTATGTAGGTAATGGGTTGTGGGGGGAGGTAGGGGGGCTTGGGGTAAGGGGGAGGAGGGTAAGAATTTACCCTCATAGTTTGTTGTGCAAGTGAGCTATTGTGGTGTGGTGTTGGCATGAAAGGTACTCGTGAATGACGTAACGACTGTAGTTAGCTGGTGATTGTAGTGGGATAGTGGTACTATTTGACTAATTGTTCTGGCTTAATTGTACCTGCCAGAGTCGCCCGTATCTCGTGTCTCTTAGCTCTGGGGCCAGATTCACGAAGCAGTTACGCAAGCACGTACGAACCTGGGGCCAGATTCACGAAGCAGTTACGCAAGCACGTACGAACCTGGGGCCAGATTCACGAAGCAGTTACGCAAGCACTTACGAACGTGTACATCTTTTCTCAATCTTTGACGGCTTTGGTTACATTTATTAAACAGTTTACAAGCATGAAAACTTGCCAATCAACTGTTGTTATTGTTATAAACAGCCTCCTGGTGCTTCGGAGCTCATTAACTGTTTAATAATTGTAAACAAAGCCGCCAAAGATTGAGAAAAGATGGAGAGGTTCGTAAGTGCTTGCGTAACTGCTTCGTGAATCTGGCCTCAGGTCCGAAAGTGCTTGCGTAACTGCTTCGTTAATCTGGCCCCAGGTTCGTAAGTGCTTGCGTAACTGCTTCGTGAATCTGGCCCCAGGTTCGCAAGTGCTTGCGTAACTGCTTCGTGAATCTGGCCCCAGGTTCGTAACTGCTTCGTGAATCTGGCTCCTGGAGTGTATGTAGTTAAGACAGTTGCATTATGTACGGAGTGCCAAATGGGGAGAAGGTGTTGGGTAGTTAGCCCATTATATATTTAGTGTGATGAACCACCTTGACCTCTGTTCAGCACTTCTAATTGCGTCTTCTTAACTACCTAACCACAGTCGTTCACTACATAAAACCCCCACACATTGTTTCCCTTGAGGTGTCTTAACCCCCCCCCCCCCCCCTTCCTGCCCACGAGGCGAACAAGCAGTTCTCTGAAGACAAAAGATACGGAATTGGTGTATTAGTAATTTGCAACGATGCTGTTAGAGGTCATTTGCTTAACTATAGGGACCTTGTTTCCCCAAGGTCTGCCAGGCATGGTTAGGTGTACACACACACACACATACGAGGATGTTAGTGTATTGCTTGTTAGCATTGGTTATATTGTTAGCGTGGGGCATATTGTTAGCGTGGGGCATATTGTTAGCGTGGGGCATATTGTTAGCGTGGGGCATATTGTTAGCACAGGTCATATTGTTAGCACAGGTCATATTGTTAGTACAGGTCATATTGTTAGTACAGGTCATATTGTTAGTACAGGTCATATTGTTAGCGGGGTCATATTGTTAGCACAGGTCATATTGTTAGCACAGGTCATATTGTTAGCACAGGTCATATTGTTAGCACAGGTCATATTGTTAGCGGGGGTCATATTGTTAGCACAGGTCATATTGTTAGTACAGGTCATATTGTTGGCACAGGTCATATTGTTGGCACAGGTCATATTGTTGGCACAGGTCATATTGTTAGCACAGGTCATATTGTTAGCACAGGTCATATTGTTGGCACAGGTCATATTGTTAGCACAGGTCATATTGTTGGCACAGGTCATATTGTTAGCACAGGTCATATTGTTAGCGGGGGTCATATTGTTAGCGGGGGTCATATTGTTAGCACAGGTCATATTGTTAGCGGGGGTCATATTGTTAGCGGGGGTCATATTGTTAGCACAGGTCATATTGTTAGCACAGGTCATATTGTTGGCACAGGTCATATTGTTAGCACAGGTCATATTGTTGGCACAGGTCATATTGTTAGCACAGGTCATATTGTTAGCACAGGTCATATTGTTGGCACAGGTCATATTGTTAGCACAGGTCATATTGTTAGTACAGGTCATATTGTTAGCACAGGTCATATTGTTAGCACAGGTCATATTGTTGGCACAGGTCATATTGTTAGTACAGGTCATATTGTTGGCACAGGTCATATTGTTAGCACAGGCCATATTGCTAGGATAGGTGCCTGACAGCTGAGTGGGCAGCGCTTCGGATTCGTAGTCCTGAGGTTCCGGGTTCGATCCCCGGTGGAGGCGGAGGCAAATGGGTAAAATGTTTCTTTCACCCTGATGCCCCCTGTTACCTAGCAGTAAATAGGTACCTGGGAGTTAGACAGCTGCTACGGGCTGCTTCCTGGGGGTGGGTAACAAAAAGGAGGCCTGGTCGAGGACCGGGCCGCGGGGACGCTAAGCCCCGAAATCATCTCAAGATAACCTCAAGATAACCTCAAGATAACCTCAAGATAGGTCATTACCTGAAAGGTACGACCCCCAAGTACCCTAACCTAACCCTCTCGATTCCAATGTAAGGAAAACGCAGGTATCTGTGAGCCGCTAAACGTTCCATAGGTTGAATATGTAACGTTTGTTACCGAAACGTAACAAACGTGACCTATTTGACGAGGGGAATGGGCGATTGGCGCCGTGACTGGTCCCCCCTTCCCTTGTGACCGTGTTTGACCCGAGGTGGGGGTCTGTAACAGTCGGTAATGGAAGGGTTTGTCTCTGTTCCAGCAATTATATCTACCTATTGTAGGTTCCCTTCCAGGCCTTTTTCTTCCTGTCCCTTTCCCTGTCCCTTTCCCTGTCCCCTCCCCTCCCCTCTTCCCGTCCCATCTACCGGAAAAGTTGTATGCCCGAGAGACTAATAATAACACCGTCATTCCTGTTTATTTTGACTTTACAGTAATATTCACCTGAAAGAGAGCGAGTAAAAACTAGAAAATGTCCAAAGATATCTAAGAAGACTGGTTCCCGAGTGGTGGGGATTGAGCTGCAAGGAGATACTGAGGGAGGACATGACAACGACATGGAAGATTCTAAGAGTAATTGACAATATAGGCAAAACAGTATTGTTCAGAGATAGAAACGACAGGTTGTTGGCGAGATGTAAGGCAGTAAGAATGTCTTTCTTTCTCTCTCTCTCTCTCTCTCTCTCTCTCTCTCTCTCTCTCTGTCTCTGTCTCTGTCTCTCTGTCTCTCTCTCTCTCTCTCTCTCTCTCTCTCTCTCTCTCTCTCTCTCTCTCTCTCTCTCTCTCTCTGTCTCTGTCTCCTCTCTCTCTCTCTGTCTCTCTCTGTCTCTCTCTCTCTCTCTCTCTCTCTCTCTCTCTCTCTCTCTCTCTCTCTCTCTCTCTCTCTCTCTCTCTCTCTCTCTCTCTCTCTCTCTCTCTTCCCTATTCTTTAAATTCTTTTCTCCCACGTTCTCCTCCTCCCTCGCTCTCTCTCCTCTCCCCACAGACTCACTACCTAAGTGGTCTCCTCTCCCAAAGGGTCGTTACTCTCAATTATAGTTTTTCTTGTCGGTTCGAACTGTTTATCAGTTGCGAGTTTCTTAAGTATTTGTTTTTTTGGCTCCTGTTAAGGGTCATTTTCCTCCATTTCGTGGCCGGAAATGTGGTGTACTGGGATGAGGCTCGTTGGTTGGAGTGGTTGGGTCGTTGGGTTGGTGGTTGTGTGGTTGGTTGGGAGGTTGGTTGGTTAGTATGGCTTAGTATGCAAGACCTGATTTGCCTAACAAACAGAGTTTTCCTGAAATTATGTACTTTAACATTTTCTTATGGAATGATAAGGCTTTCCATTATATTGTATGATTTAATTTTGTTAAGTTAAAACTAACGTAGAAATATGAGCAAACTTACCTAAGTTAACCTAACTTAACCTAACGTAACCTAACTTAACTTAACTAAGTATGTAATGCATGCTCTTAATATAATAGAATAATATTGAAAAAAAAAACTTGATTTTTAAAATAACAAAAAACACCTTTGCTTGTTAGGCAAATCGGGCTTTGCATACTAGGCCAAGTAATGCGTTTCTGGCTATTAGGTACACATGTGTGTAACCTAAGCTTGAAACAATCAAGGGGAACCCACGTTCACATGTTACCCCCTGCAATTGGTTCTCCAAATCTACAATCGTGGCCAAACCAGTATTTACCCAGGTCTTTCCTGAATTTAAACTAATCCAGTTTATATACACTGCTTCGTGCCATTTATCTGGGCTCTTGGAGACTCGAACCACGGACCCCAGGTGTGTGAGACGGAAGCTCTGTCGACCGTGCTATTGAGAGGTCTTAATAAGGATTGTTATTCATTCGTGTTCTATTATATGTTTATATATTAAGACGTTATTGTTATCATTATAGACATTATAGACGTTATAGACATTATAGACATCTCATGTATATATTTGTGTGGTTCACTTATATAAATACTTGTACTTCACTTAAGCTTATTTAATCTTCATAAAGTTTTTAATTCCTGGTAAAAGACTCGTCAATTATTCTATTAGTATTATCTAGTAGAATTATCATTCCACTTTGTATCCGTTCAAGTTTATTTCTATCTAATCTGTAGTGCATTTACTAAGCTGAACTGTGTGATTATATTTAGCACGAACCAAGAGATTAAGCTCAATAATGAGGTGTTTCAGCTGTTAGAGGTTTGTACACTAAGTTGGGGGGGCCCCTGACTTGTGTCTGGGGGCCCTCTGACTTGTGTCTGGGGGCCCTGACTTGTGTTTGGGGGCCATAACTTGTGTCTGGGGGCCCCTGATTTGTGTCTGGAGGCCCTGATTTGTGTCTGGGGGCCCTGATTTGTGTTTGGGGGCCCCTGATTTGTGTCTGGGGGCCCTGATTTGTGTCTGGGGGCCCTGACTTGTGTCTGGGGGGCTCTGACTTGTGTCTGGGGGCCCCTGACTTGTGTCTGGGGGCCCTGACTTGTGTCTGGGGGCTCTCTGACTTATCGTGATGAGTTAGGTATCCAGTACTTTACCTCTGTCTCCCATTGATCATTCAATCTCTACTACATCAAACCTACTTGTGCTGTCTATCCTAAACTTCTCCCACCGTGGTGTTGCCTCTCCCACCTCCCATCCTGCTCTCCCACCAGCGTCGACCCCCCACGGTAAAGTCTTTGCAACTTTCCTTTTCGTCTTGGCTTCCTTACTCCAGAATTCAATTGATTTGCTTCGGCATTTTGCTTCTGTTAGCTCAGTACAGGGCCTTAGTGTGTGGGTGCGTGGGTGCGTGAGTGCGTGGGTGCGTGCGTGTGTATGTTTTCTGCTCAGGGATGTTGTACTTCAGCTCCTGGGTCCCCTCCTCTGAAATTTGAATTCAGATAAAGCCGTGGATGCTTTTTTTTTTGTCTTAACGCCCATACACAATGGGATTAGCTTTAACAAGTACTGTTTGTTCTGTGGTGGGTGATGCTGGTTGTGGTAGGTGGTTGTGGTTGGGTGATGCTGGTTGGGTGATGGTGGTTGTGGTGAGTAATGGGAGTGATGCTACTGGTTCTCAGGTCTTTAAGGAACATGCGAACAAGGAACCGCTTGGTCTTTCTGACTGTTCTAAGCTAATCTAGCTTCTAAGCTTCTAATCTATGCTAATCTAAGCTTCTGGGTAACTCCTTCCCTGGGGATGGGTGGTCAGGTTCTAGTTGTTGGCCCCCACCCTCTGTTGCTCTCAGTCTGGTGTTGACAACAGCTCTAATTGGCCGAAACGTTCATCTCCCTTTCCAATTTCTCTGTGGATATATATATATATATATATATATATATATATATATATATATATATATATATATGTATATATATAACTGAAAACTCACACCCCCTGTAGTGACTCGAACCCATACTGCCAGGAGCAACGCAACTGGTATGTACAGGACGTCTTAATCCAGTATGGGTTCGAGTCACTTCTGGGGTGTGAGTTTTCAGTTGCATATAGTCCTGGGGACCATTCAGGCTTGTTCGCATATATATATATATATATATATATATATATATATATATATATATATATATATATATATATATATATATATAACTGAAAACTCACACCCCAGAAGTGACTCGAACCCATACTCCCAGAAGCAACGCAACTGGTATGTACAAGACGCCTTAATCCACTTGACCATCACGACCGGACATAATGAGGTGATAGCCGAGGCTATTTGAACCACCCCACCGCCGGCACTCGGATAGTAATCTTGGGCATAGCATTTTACCAAATCACCTCATTCTTTGGGGCACACGTGAGGAACACAAATGCGAACAAGCCTGAATGGTCCCCAGGACAATATGCAACTGAAAACTCACACCCCAGAAGTGACTCGAACCCATACTCCCAGAAGCAACGCAACTGGTATGTACAAGACGCCTTAATCCACTTGACCATCACGACCGGACATAATGAGGTGATAGCCGAGGCTATTTGAACCACCCCACCGCCGGCACTCGGATAGTAATCTTGGGCATAGCATTTTACCAAATCACCTCATTCTTTGGGGCACACGTGAGGAACACAAATGCGAACAAGCCTGAATGGCTTGTGATTGAATGAGGTGATTTGGTAAAATGCTATGCCCAAGATTACTATCCGAGTGCCGGCGGTGGGGTGGTTCAAATAGCCTCGGCTATCACCTCATTATGTCCGGTCGTGATGGTCAAGTGGATTAAGGCGTCTTGTACATACCAGTTGCGTTGCTTCTGGGAGTATGGGTTCGAGTCACTTCTGGGGTGTGAGTTTTCAGTTGCATATTGTCCTGGGGACCATTCAGGCTTGTTCGCATGTATATATATATATATATATATATATATATATATATATATATATATATATATTTAATATAGGACCGAATCACAGGTTTCTTGGGGTGCGCCAGTGCGACTGTTTAAGAGCAGCTATTCCCGAATCCTTTGTTGACGGTCTTCTGAAGGATTGCAACAATGGATTAGGATTGGAGGATGACCGCCCCCCCCCCCAGCCTCCCTGAGGTCTTCTGGCCAAATAAAGATCATTGCTGATCCAACTCTTTGTCTCGAAACATGTCTCGGGTGTTCGAAAGGTCCTTCCCAATCTCGGACTGGTTTCTCAATGACTCGTTCGCTGTTTCGGTGTCATGTTTCTGTCAGCACTGCACAGTCCTCGAGGACATAGAACCTTACAGCCGGACGGCCGAGCGGACAGCACGCTGGACTGTGATCCTGTGGTCCCGGGTTCGATCCCGGGCGCCGGCGAGAAACAATGGACAGAGTTTCTTTCACTCTATGCCCCTGTTACCTAGCAGTAAAATAGGTACCTGGGTGTTAGTCAGCTGTCACGGGCTGCTTCCTGGGGATGGAGACCTGGTCGAGGACCGGGCCGCGGGGACACTAAAGCCCCGAAATCAAGATAACCTCAAGAGGCCACTTGCTATTGTTCCTTGAGCACGTGAGGGGTTTGTTGCATCTTACGACGTCGTAAGATGCAATGGCTTACGATTTGCCATTGCACACATTGCAACCAAGTGGTTGCAATGTGTGCAATGGCTGCAAATGCTACCTGTTATCACAGCACTCTTAATTAGGCTTAGTGACGGCCTCTCTCTCTCTCTCTCTCTCTCTCTCTCTCTCTCTCTCTCTCTCTCTCTCTCTCTCTCTCTCTCTCTCTCTCTCTCTCTCTCTCTCTCTCGCTCGCTCTCTCTGGCCTGATAGCCACTCCCACCATCTCATTACTCTCAATCTTCCCCCCCCCTCCCTCTTTTATCTCTCTCTCCTTCCCTCTTTACTCCCTTCCCCCCCTCCCCCACACACACTGCGCCGCCCTCCAAGGAGCCAATACACGCCGGGTAATGTAGTTAAGAGCTGTGATTGGCCCCTGTAAGCATTTTAGAATGTGTGGTCTCGCCTCGCTAATTGGTGGTGGGAGCACCAATTAGCTTTTGAAATTATTGAATCTTGGGTCTTTTAGATCGCGGTTCTGATTGGTGGACGCTGGAACGTATAGACACGTGGGTTTCTTCCGGCGCCATCTTGTGAAAGCTTCGAATCTGGGGCCAGATTCACGAAGCAGTTACGCAAGCACTTACGAACCTCGGGGCCAGATTCACGAAGCAGTTACGCAAGCACTTACGAACGTGTCCATCTTTCCTCAATCTTTGACGGCTTTGGTTACATTTATTAAACAGTTTACAAGCATGAAAACTTGCCAATCAACTGTTGTTATTGTTATAAACAGCCTCCTGGTGCTTCCGAGCTCATTAACTGTTTAATAATTGTAAACAAAGCCGCCAAAGATTGAGAAAAGATAGACAGGTTTGTAAGTGCTTGCGTAACTGCTTCGTGAATCTGGCCCCAAGTTCGTAAGTGCTTGCGTAACTACTTCGTGAATCTGGCCCCAGGTTCGTAAGTGCTTGCGTAACTACTTCGTGAATCTGGCCCCAGGTTCGTTAGTGCTTGCGTAACTACTTCGTGAATCTGGCCCCAGGTTCCTAAGTGCATACGTAAATGCTTCGTGAATCTGGCCCCAGGTTCGTAAGTGTTTGCGTAACTGCTTCGTGAATCTGGCCCCAGGTTAGTAAGTACTTACGTAACTACTTCGTGAATCTGGCCCCAGGTTCGTAAGTGCTTACGTAACTGCTTCGTGAGTCTGGCCCCAGGTTCGTAAGTGCTTACGTAACTACTTCGTGAATCTGGCCCCAGGCTCGTAAGTGCCTGCGTAACTGCTTCGTGAGTCTGGCCCCAGGTTCGTAAGTGCTTACGTAACTGCTTCGTGAATCTGGCCCCAGGCTCGTAAGTGCCTGCGTAACTGCTTCGTGAATCTGGCCCCAGGTTGGGAAGAGGTTTTAGGAGTGCGGGCGGTATTTCCAAGTTAGTTTCTGGAGGAGATTTTGGGCAAATTTTCACCTTCCTGGAAATTGGCTTGGAGCTTGTTGGAGAGTTTCTTGTGTCTTAAAGATTACCTCCCCCTCGTTCGCCCGAGTGTGTTGGGATTGTTCCAACT
>NC_091228.1:4728116-4740084 GCF_040958095.1 Procambarus clarkii
GAGGTCGCAGGTTGAGTTTCCCGATAATTTTAACAGCTGACTCTGGCCATTTACGAACCTTGATAATCCCTGGGAACTCGATATTTGGCTTGGGTAGAGGTGGAGGGCGAGGCGTAGAGAGGGGGATGGTGATGATGGTGATGGGTAGAGGCCTCTTGATGGTGATGGGTCGAAGCCTGTTGGCTTCGACTTGAGAATGGTCCAGGACGGACCGAAACGTCGTCATCCCTTCACCTTCTAGTGTGTGGTCTGGTCTACGTAGAGGCCTCTTGATGGTGATAGGTAGAGATATGGTGATGGTGATGTGGTGATGGATAGTGAGGAAGGGAATTGAGCGCGGCATCTATTCCTTTAAGCTCTATTCACTAAACTTACTCTCCTCTCTATTAATACCCGACATTGAAGCATATCACTTAACAAAATTATCAATCTCTACTATAAGTGAATTGCTCTGCCTCGTATTTGTTAAAATCCAAATACGGCCTAACCGCTCCCACACAAGTATCCCACTGTGTCAATATATGTAGTTCCTCGTAGCTCATACCTCTCAGTTCTGAGTCTGGTGGCATACCTCTGAATGTTCTCTTTGCCTTGTGTTAAACTAGGTATGGACTCCAGGCTGGTGCTGCATACTCCAGCTTCAGGTGTTCGGATATCGTAATTGATGATTAGGTAGAAATGATTAGGTAGATGATTAGGCTGAGACGTCACTGGCTCCAAGAATAAATGGCCTTTCCCTAAAGGTTATCCCATTAAACGTCAATGGTCGCTAATGGCCATTGGTCGTCAATGGACCAATGGTCGTCTAATGGTCGTCAATGGTCGCTAATGGCCCTTCTCTCAAGTCTACACCACGTTCCATACACGTGTCACTCCTTACCCAAAGGGGCTTGGAGGCCCTGGCTGACCGGGGTTCGAATCCTTCAAGTGGTCAAGAGTTTTCTCATTCATGTTGACTTGGGGACCTTAAATCAATAAAAATAAATATTTTTAAAATACCACGATTTTTAAATGGCGAGAAAAAAATATTAAAAACTAATATTTTAACGAACTTTAACAATAAAATGAAATAATGGAAATGGGTCCAAATATCTTTAATTGCTGCTAATGGTTGAACGAGTTTTGGCCCGCTAATGGGGACGGGGCCCGGCTCAAGCCTTCTCCTTTAATTATCGTCTGTTATTTGTTCATTATCGGATATTATTTGTTCGTTATCGGCTGTTATTTGTTCGTTATCGGGTGTTATTTGTTCGTTATCGGGTGTTATTTGATTATTATCGGCTGTTATTTGACAATTTCGTCATTTATTTTATTAGTATCATCTAATTATTTATTCAATATCGTTACAGTAATTTGCAACCCTTTATTTTGAATGGTTATCACCCATTTTATTAATCTAATTCGTCACCCATTATTTCTCTCCTAATCATCATCGTCTGTTAACTTACAAATTATTCCATTTTCAACAGCGTCCATGTAACTATTTACTCATCACCATTGATCTGTAGCCATTATCTTGTATTTAGGAATAATCCCATTAATCACGGGATTAATGGGCCCATTAACCATTGATGTCTGTTGTGGTGGTTCAACGTCATGCCATTAGCTCAGTCTTTCATGACTGAGCTAGGGACTGAGGGAGCCGGTCGGCCGAGCGGACAGCACGCTGGACTTGTGATCCTGTGGTCTCGGGTTCAATCCCGGGCGCCGGCGAGAAACAATGGGCAAAGTTTATCTCACCCTATGCCCCTGTTACCTAGCAGTAAATAGGTACCTGGGTGTTAGTCAGCTGTCACGGGCTGCTTCCTTGGGGGTGGAGGCCTGGTCAAGGACCGGGCCGCGGGGACACTAAAGCCCCAAAATCATCTCAAGATAACCTCAAGAAGATAACAAAGTAAAACCCCATGTTATGAACCATTTATATAAAGCTATGCTTTTCAAAATGTCGATGAATGGCTTTTGTCATTATCGACTCAAGCAATTTTCCCCTCAACGACCCTCAAGTTAATTGGCTGATAGTTGAAGCCAATTAACAGGTTATCTATCCTTCTCCATTAGCTGTCATCCGCGACTCTGCTTGACTAATGATTTATTGCATGTGCAAGATAACAGCTCACAAATATCTTGTCACACACACACAGAAACCACAATAGCGTGATGTATCAACTGAACAAAGGTGATGTATCTATTGACATAGCTCGAGTGCATGGGGGGAGTTGTGTAAAGCCTGGTTTGTCTCGGAGAGGCTGCAGGATCCAAGTTAAGTTATCTACAACTTCTGGTTTCAACTCTTTTTTTTTACCACTTCGTGGCTCAGTCGCTTAAGGCAGCGTCTGGGATGATCCCGGACGTAGGTTCGAATCCTCGTCACGGCCCTTGTGGATTTGTTCATCTTGAAACTGTTGGGATCGAACTGTCGACAACCCAGCACATTTAAATTAGGTTTATTCTGAGTGTTTATCTAATGTTTCGTTGTAATATAACGGGGTACATTAATTTGATCAGGTGTCAGCCTCTGCCGGACCTATTGTCAGGTGCGACACACTTTGTGCTCAGGTCTGACAAAGGACAAGAAAATAAGTTTGTATAAAAACTTCATCATGGATATATTCAGATATATCTCGATCCACATTATATACAATATATTACATGTATATATATTAAGGCATTGCACATAAGTACAGTTATATATATATATATATATATATATATATATATATATATATATATATATATATATATATATATATATATATATAAAGAGACTGCGACCATGAAATGGTCGTCTCATGTCCGATTGTTCATCCCACTTATAGATCATCCACTTGTCCGTAATTAGGACCACTATACGGACACTGTGTGTTACCTCAACGCCTCTAACTATCAATGACGGTTACCTCCACGACCTCAGAGACGTCTACCATGCCGCTAGGTCCTCACGTCCGTTTCCTTTGGTGAGGGTGGAGCATACTGGAACAGTTGGGTCAGTTGGTCAAACATCCGAAAGTGACGACAGCATGTTGACTGAATGGAGGGGAGTAGAGGTCTGTTTCTCCACATGCTCCGGCCAGCACTCGTTACCTCGCCCGGTGGTTCTGATTGGCTAACAGAAATTCCCGCCACCGGACGAGCCATACCGTGCTGACCGTTAACGACCTCCATGGTCGTTAACCTCGTTCTTCCTGTAATAATGAACGTATTACTATTTAGTAACCTTGCCTTTATGCGACGAAATAACACGATACGATATTTCGTAACAACACACTTTAAGTATCCTAGGAAACACCTCTTTCGCCGCTGGGGACTTGTTTGGCTTAAGATAAGTTATTTGCTTAACTTTCTGGTACCCAGTAGTCGACTTGAGGCGATTGACAGGTTCTGAAGTATGGAGTTTGTGTGCGTGCGTGCGTGTGCGCCCCCCAACCCTTCCTTCCAACAAATTTTTCATTTGTCCGTTATGATCGTTAACGTACAAATTGAAGAATTCAAATTCAAATTTAAACGTTAAAGTAACGGCTCACAAACATCCGTTTTCTATACATCGGTTAGGTGGCATGGGTTCGCATGGTTCTGGCTTGGTTAGAGCTTTGTATTTTGTACGTTGTGGCTAATCAAGAAAACGGGCTGTGTGTGTGTGTGTTAAGAAAGTTTAGCTCGTTGGGAATGGCCGAACTTGCTGAGTTAAGAATAGTTGTTCTGATTGGGTCAAGTTTGCCCTCGGCTTTGCGAGGCAGCTCTTATTGGTCCATACGAGGCAGCTCCTATTGGTCCATACGAGGCAGCTCCTATTGGTCCATACGAGGCAGCTCCTATTGGTCCATACGAGGCAGCTCCTATTGGTCCATACGAGGCAGCTCCTATTGGTCCATACGAGGCAGCTCCTATTGGTCCATACGAGGCAGCTTCTATTGGTCCATACGAGGCAGCTCCTATTAGTCCATACGAGACAGCTCCTATTGGTCCATACGAGGCAGCTCCTATTGGTCCATACGAGGCAGCTCCTATTGGTCCATACGAGGCAGCTCCTATTGGTCCATACGAGGCAGCTCCTATTAGTCCATACGAGGCAGCTCCTATTGGTCCATACGAGGCAGCTCCTATTAGTCCATACGAGGCAGCTCCTATTGGTCCCCATGCGAGGCAGCCCCTATTGGTCCATACGAGGCAGCTCCTATTGGTCCATACGAGCCAGCTGCTATTGGTCCATACGAGGCAGCTCCTATTGGCCCATACGAGGCAGCTCCTATTGGTCCATACGAGGCAGCTCCTACTGGTCCATACGAGGCAGCTCCTATTGGTCCATACGAGGCAGCTCCTATTGGTCCATACGAGGCAGCTCCTATTGGTTCATACGAGACAGCTCCTATTGGTCCATACGAGGCAGCTCCTACTGGTCCATACGAGGCAGCTCCTATTGGTCCATACGAGGCAGCTCCTACTGGTCCATACGAGCCAGCTCCTATTGGTCCATACGAGACAGCTCCTATTGGTCCATACGAGGCAGCTCCTATTGGTCCATACGAGGCAGCTCCTATTGGTTCATACGAGGCAGCTCCTACTGGTCCATACGAGCCAGCTCCTATTGGTCCATACGAGGCAGCTCCTATTGGTCCATACGAGGCAGCTGCTATTGGTCCGTACGAGGCAGCTCCTATTGGTCCATACGAGGCAGCTCCTATTGGTCCATACGAGGCAGCTCCTATTGGTTCATACGAGGCAGCTCCTATTGGTTCATACGAGGCAGCTGCTATTGGTCCATACGAGGCAGCTCCTATTGGTCCCCATACGAGGCAGCTGCTATTGGTCCATACGAGGCAGCTCCTATTGGTCCCCATACGAGGCAGCTCCTATTGGTCCCCATACGAGGCAGCTTCTATTGGCCCATACGAGGCAGCTGCTATTGGTCCATACGAGGCAGCTCCTATTGGTCCATACGAGGCAGCTGCTATTGGTCCATACGAGGCAGCTCCTATTGGTCCATACGAGGCAGCTCCTATTGGTCCATACGAGGCAGCTCCTATTGGTTCATACGAGGCAGCTGCTATTGGTCCATACGAGGCAGCTCCTATTGGTCCATACGAGGCAGCTCCTATTGGTCCCCATACGAGGCAGCTCCTATTGGTCCATACGAGGCAGCTGCTATTGGTCCATACGAGGCAGCTCCTATTGGTCCATACGAGGCAGCTCCTATTGGTCCATACGAGGCAGCTCCTATTGGTCCATACGAGGCAGCTCCTATTGGTCCATACGAGGCAGCTGCTATTGGTCCATACGAGGCAGCTCCTATTGGTCCATACGAGGCAGCTCCTATTGGTCCATACGAGGCAGCTCCTATTGGTCCATACGAGGCAGCTCCTATTGGTCCATACGAGGCAGCTCCTATTGGTCCATACGAGGCATAATATCAAGTTCTTTTCTAGTAACAGCAAAGTTCTTCAAAGACCACCCATTTGAGATTATTTTTTTGAGTAGCATGGGGATTGAACCATCCTACTGGCTAGCATCCTATTGTCCTGGGTAACCTCTTAACACGCGGCTTAACCCCTGGACCACGATGTGTTAAGTTATTGGGATTTCGTTGTGTATATCGCCCGTTTGTCATTATCAGCTAATCTCATCTATCTCTGTTTTCAACGGCCTAATCTTCAATCTAATCTTTTCTTTGGTATATCTAAAGAAACTCTTCGGAATTTATCATTGTCCTGTTATATAAACTTTACGGTGACTTGGGGTTCATCTTTGATCAAATTTGGGTACAGGTTACATACTATTTCTATACCCAACCACTTGGGCTGGACGGTAGAGGGACGGTCTCGCTTCATGCAGGTCGGCGTTCAATCCCCTCGACCGTCCATAAGTGGTTGTGGGCACCATTCCTTTCCCCCGTCCCATCCCAAATCCTTATCCTGACCCCTTCCAAGTGCTATATAGTCGTAATGGCTTGACGCTGCCTCCATATAGTTACTCCTTGTCCACACATCCCTTGTATAAGGCACCGCTTTCTCGTAACTACCCAGCCTTACGTAACTCGTTAAGATTGACCAATACGTGTCAAGGGTCGTCCGCAGCTTCGACGACCATTGGTCGAGGGTCGTGTTGTATAGTGTGGACCAGGGGCCAGATTCACGAAATCACTTACGCAAGCACTAACGAGCCTGTTCATCTTTTCTTAATCTTTGGCGGCTTTGTTTACAATTATTAAACAGTTAATGAGCTCCGAAGCACCAGGAGGCTGTTTATAACAATAACAACAGTTGATTGGCAAGTTTTCATGCTTGTAAACTGTTTAATAAATGTAACCAAAGCCGTCAAAGATTGAGGAAAGATGTACACGTTCGTAAGTGCTTGCGTAACGGCTTCGTGAATCTGGCCCCAGGTTCGTAAGTGCTTTCGTAACAACTTCGTGAATCTGGCCCCAGATCTTCGCCACAGACACTTCCGTTATCAGTTATTATTCTCACATATATCACAATTTGTCGATATGTTTATTTTAGTGATATGGAGTCGTGAGGTTGGTGTGGTTCCTTTCACTAGCGGGAGTGAACCACCTCGTTCATTCGGACCTGAAACCAGGCGGGCTTTTGGGTTAATAATTAAAGTTTCCAATACCTCTATCTTTTCTATCCCTGACCATCCGTCCCTTATTCCCCTCCCTCTCTCTCTCTCTCCATCACCCCTCTCTCCCTCCCACCTGTCCCTTTCAGATTCACGTGGCAATTTACAGGTAAATTGCGAGTGTAAAAAAAGGAGTCTGTAATCACAGAAATAAAAAAGTGTTGTTGCATGTGGGAGTTCAAAGGAGTGGGGCGCCTCGCATGTTTGGTTGGGTGTTGTAATTTGAGACTAGCAGCTGCCGAACCTGTCCCTCTACACCTGCCCCCCCTACACCTGCCCCTCCTACACCTGCCTCCCCTACACCTGCCCACCACCTATACCTGCCCCATCTACACCTGTCCCCCCTCCTACACCTGCCCCACCTACACCTGCCCACCCCCCACCCCCGCCTACATCTGCCCCATCTACATCTGCCCCACCAACACCTGTCCCACCTACACCTGCCCCCCCTACACCTGCCCCACCTACACCTGCCCCCCTACACCTGCCCCCCCTACACCTGCCCCACCTACACCTGCCCCCCCTACACCTGCCCCACCTACACCTGCCCCACCTACACCTGCCTCCCCCTACACCTGCCCCCCCTACACCTGCCCCCCCTACACCTGCCCTACCTACACCTGCCCCACCTACATCTGCCCCACCTACACCTGCCCCCCCTACACCTGCCCCCCCCTACACCTGCCTCCCCCTACACCTGCCCCCCCTACACCTGCCCCCCCTACACCTGCCCCACCCGATTCCCTTCGCCAAAAAAATCAAGAAACTCTACCTTCTATGTTGCAAAATAGTCCTGAAACTCCCCTCTCTTACACCCGTTCATTTCTCTGCCAATACCCACCTACCCACCAACCCACCTCTTCCCCATCCACCTATCCCCTTCCCCATCCACTCCCCCCCCCCAGCAAGCCCACACGTCAATAAGCACACACCAAGTGCTTATTTCTTGCCATTTGTGCACGAATGAGCACTCTTTTTCCCCTCTTTTTGTATCACCAGAAGTTGGCGAAGTGAGGAAAGCTGAGGATTAGCGAGCATAATAAAAACCTTAGTGGTGAGAGCATGACCTGATCGCTCCTGTCACGATAACCAGAGATTACGAGACCTCAGAGCAGGTGTAAAGAGCCAAAGTTTTTGTGGTACAGAGAGAGAGAGAGAGAGAGAGAGAGAGAGAGAGAGAGAGAGAGAGAGAGAGAGAGAGAGAGAGAGAGAGTCAGAGAGAGAGAGAGCCAGAGAGAGACAGAGAGAGAGAGAGTCAGAGGGAGAGAGCCAGAGAGAGAGTCAGAGGGAGAGAGAGAGAGAGAGAGCGAGAGCCAGAGAGAGACAGAGAGAGAGAGTCAGAGGGAGAGAGAGAGAGAGAGAGCGAGAGCCAGAGAGAGACAGAGAGAGAGAGTCAGAGGGAGAGAGTCAGAGGGAGAGAGAGAGAGAGAGCGAGAGCCAGAGAGAGACAGAGAGAGAGAGTCAGAGGGAGAGAGAGAGAGAGAGCGAGAGCCAGAGAGAGACAGAGAGAGAGAGAGTCAGAGGGAGAGAGCCAGAGAGAGAGAGAGAAACTCTGGAACATGTTTTCTAGTATAGATTTATTTTTATTCAAAGAGCTTTGCTTCACTCTGTGGAGCGTCAAGAGCTGAGCCAAATGATCTGGGGCCAGATTCACGAAGCAAGCACTTACGAACCTGGGGCCAGATTCACGAAGCAAGCACTAACGAACCTGGGGCCAGATTCACGAAGCAAGCACTTACGAACCTGGGGCCAGATTCACGAAGCAAGCACTTACGAACCTGGGGCCAGATTCACGAAGCAAGCACTTACGAACCTGGGGCCAGATTCACGAAGCAAGCACTTACGAACCTGGGGCCAGATTCACGAAGCAAGCACTTACGAACCTGGGGCCAGATTCACGAAGCAAGCACTTACGAACCTGGGGCCAGATTCACGAAGCAAGCACTTACGAACCTGGGGCCAGATTCACGAAGCAGTTACGCAAGCACTTACGAACCTGTCCATCTTTTCTCCATCTTTGGCGGCTTTGTTTACAATTATTAAACAGTTAATGAGCTCCGAAGCACCAGGAGGCTGTTTATAACAATAACAACAGTTGATTGGCAAGTTTTCATGCTTGTAAACTGTTTAATAAATGTAACCAAAGCCGTCAAAGATTGAGGAAAGATGTACACGTTCGTAAGTGCTTGCGTAACTGCTTCGTGAATCTGGCCCAGGTTCGTAAGTGCTTGCGTAACTGCTTCGTGAATCTGGCCCCAGGTTCGTAAGTGCTTGCGTAACTGCTTCCTGAATCTGGCCCCAGGTTCGTAAATGCTTGCGTAACTGCTTCGTGAATCTGGCCCCAGGTTCGTAAATGCTTACGTAACTGCTTCGTGAATCTGGCCCCAGGTTCGTAAGTGCTTGCGTAACTGCTTCGTGAATCTGTCCCCCTGGCCGGCCTATTTTCACAAAAATTACCAAAATCAGACTGGAATTAACGTGAGAGCCCAAAACAAATCGTTTTTTTTCAAAAACAAATCCCGTGTTAACACATGACCTATTCGAATATAAATATTCGAAAAGTGTACCTTTATCTTATATCGTATATGTGAATACACATTATATCGTAATGGGAATTTCGAACCATATATATATATATATATATATATATATATATATATATATATATATATATATATATATATATATATATATATATATATATATGGTGTGTGGGAACCCACTTATAATAGGGAATTTTAGTACATATATTCTGATCAGAAATCATTTTAGCTCTAGGTCTCACGAAGAGCTCATTTGGGGAGCTCTTATTAGGCTACTAGAGAAAAGGAACTTATAGAGTGGAGTTTCTTTTCAACATGAGCCTAGATCAATATTTTAAATGGGAGAACAAGGTCCATGGAGTGAATAAAGTACATGGGAGAGCGTGGGAGAGCAGGGGAGAGCGGGTAACATAACAAAACCACAAAGGAACTAAAGCAAAACCAAATATAACTCCTTTTCTTAAATTTTTTTTTTGGTCCTGGGGGACGAGGCTAGCAGAATTAGTAGCAGAAGTAGCAGCGTCTACTTCTACTAGTTATTACTACTGCTACTACCCATTCTACTACTACTACCACGATACTACAGTAGTAACCACATTCAGGAGCACTACGATAGCCTCTTATCACCGCATCATGTTATATACGTGTTCATTTTTTTCACACCAATCAGAACACTGTATCACACTCTCTGGTGTTTGTAGGCAACCCTCCCTCGTCGCTAAGGTTTGTAAACAATGATTTGTTGTTGTTATTTTAATCCTTAATGTTGTTTGTTGATTGATTGATTGATGAAGATTAAGCCACCCAAAAGGTGGCACGGGCATGAATAGCCCGTAAGTGGTGGCCCTTTTAAGCCATTACCAGTATCAAAAGCTGATACTGGAGATCTGTGGAGGTGCGAATGCACCCTGCGTGACGGGAGATGTCTCCCTTGTGAATGTGTTAGCTGTTTGTTGATGTTATATGGTGCTATTTGTTCAGCGCCATCTGTTGATAGCAATTGTAATTATTGGATTCATGTCAGTATATTGAATTTTTCAATATTTAATCTTCCTATGTCATTTTCTTCTAAAATTTTCATCAATACAGCATGACTTAATGTGGAAATTTTGTATCATGTATGATTGTATTTATAAATACATCAATTTATTTATTAAAATTACCGTTAGGCTTCAGTTTGGAAATAAATTATTTAGTCCTTCATGTAATAACTAGTTATATATATAATGTATGTACAATGATTATTGTTTATTTCTTTTGTAAAGTTCACTATAAATGCAGAACTGTTTATGAATAAAAGATATAAATTTGAATTTGTTTAATGGTGGTTGGTCACTATTTATTTAATATTTCCGCATATTTCGGCTAATGGGGCCAGATTCACGAAGCAGTTACGCAAGCACTTACGACCCTGGGGCCAGATTAACGAAGCAGTTACGCAAGCACTTATGAACCTGGGGCCAGATTCACGAAGCAGTTACGCAAGCACTTACGAACCTGGGGCTAGATTCACGAAGCAGTTACACAAGCACTTATGAACCTGGGGCCAGATTCACGAAGCAGTTACGCAAGCACTTACGAACCTGGGGCCAGATTCACGAAGCAGTTACGCAAGCACTTACGAACCTGGGGCCAGATTCACGAAGCAGTTACGCAAGCACTTACAAACCTGGGGCCAGATTCACGAAGCAGTTACGCAAGCACTTACAAACCTGGGGCCAGATTCACGAAGCAGTTACGCAAGCACTTACGTACGTGTCCATCTTTCCTCAATCTTTGACGGCTTTGGTTACATTTATTAAACAGTTTACAAGCATGAAAACTTGCCAATCAACTGTTGTTATTGTTATAAACAGCCTCCTGGTGCTTCGGAGCTCATTAACTGTTTAATAATTGTAAACAAAGCCGCCAAAGATTGAGAAAAGATGGACAGGTTCGTAAGTGCTTGCGTAACTGCTTCGTGAATCTTGCCCCAGGTTGGTAAGTGCTTGCGTAACTGCTTCGTGAATCTAGCCCCAGGTTCGTAAGTGCTTGCGTAACTGCTTCGTTAATCTGGCCCTTGGAAAGCAAAGTGTGTGTAGATGTACTGTTACCTAGATGTACTCGCCTAGATATGCTACTTGTAGGGTCGGGCTCTAGCTCCCTGGCCCCTTCCCCCCGCCTATGCAACACCTAATCTGTTGATATAATAACTTTTTTATTGCTAATGATCTTCGCTCGCACTTTTCGCGTGCGTGCGTGCGCTTGAGTGCGTGTGTGCGCACCAGTACAAATTGCAAGTTATTAGTGCGTGCTGACCGCGCCATCTAACTAATTCGTGAAAATGCCTCGTTAATGAACAGGTTGTTAGAGTTCTAACCGGCCATTAGCAGAGAGATTAGTATATTGCTAGCACAAATTAGTACACGCTGCAAACTGTTCCATCTCGCTAATAGCATTTGCTGTAAGGTATAAACTTGGTTAATGGCTATGTATTGAGTTCATTACAGGTGAACTACGACCTACCTGGGCTCGTTAGATGGGGCCCCCCCCCACCCAGTCAACTACTCTGGCCTGGAACCTGGTCCTTCCTACCCTACCCTTCCTCCTGGAACCTGGTCCTCCCTACCCTCCCCTTCCTCCTGGAACCTGGTCCTTCCTACCCTCCCCTTCCTCCTGGAACCTGGTCCTTCCTACCCTACCCTTCCTCCTGGAACCTGGTCCTTCCTACCCTACCCTTCCTCCTGGAACCTGGTCCTCCCTACCCTCCCCTTCCTCCTGGAACCTGGTCCTTCCTACCCTCCCCTTCCTCCTGGAACCTGGTCCTTCCT
>NC_091228.1:4743084-4803084 GCF_040958095.1 Procambarus clarkii
ACACACACACACACACACACACACTTGGCGGGATCCAAGAGTCAATGCTCGATCCTGCAGACACAACTAGGTGAGTACACACACACACACACACGACTCATCCACCACTGTATTTACACGTTTCAAACACATATTTACAAATCCAGGGAGTAGCAAACATTACTGAAACTCGTAAATATATCCATATTTACTGAAAATTTGAAAATGCCGTTTCTGCTGAGAGGAGGGATGTGAGTGGGCAGAGCTGAGTAAGCTGGTGCATTACTCATCAACCATGAATGGGTATATTACACTATTCAGGGGCTGAGTGTGGATGTTGCATACTCAACATCATCCTGCTTGCTGGAGAAGCTGCAGATATTCTGTGTCTTCCACTGGGAAAACAAAATCCAGAATTCTGGAAGAAGGCTATCTTAGTCTCGCTGTTCAGAAAGGGGACATAGAGATGGCATTTAGTCACAGAGCTGTGCCACTTGTCACAGATAAGTCTGTGGTTCGGTGCATAGTGATAAAGTAATTACCTTAAGAACAGTGCAGCACTTGGTGGAGGCAAAATTTTGGAACTTAAAGGTAATAGAAAGGAGGCCCGGTTGAGGACCGGGCCGCGGGGACGCTAAGCCCCGAAATCATCTCAAGATAACCTCAAGATAACGTCGATTTAGAAGAGGAAAGTCATGCTTGATGAACTTTCTGCTGTTCATCTTTGAAGATTGGTGAACAAGATGGAGACGCAAGCTGGGATTACTTACAAGAAACTGAACTTAGAAACGGAGTACATGAAAGAATACAAAGAATTACAGAATACATAGTGCATATGTAAAGGAAGAAATGTATATGATTGTTTTATGTATATATATAATATATATATCAATCCCTTTATGGGCATTTATTCCTCGATAAACTTATTTCAGTTTCCCTCCACCGTTTTTTCCCCTTATCGTTATCAACCCATTCCATCTTCCGTATCATTTTTCTATCCTCTATTTCCCCTTCTCTCCCTCTTTCCCTTTCCATTTCTCCTGTTCCCGGCGCCTGCCATATTCCGCCCGTCCGTCAAGGTTTGATGGATGACTTTGATACCGAGGAGTCGGCCCGAGATCTATCGAGATCTATCGAGATCTCTGGGCGATCTATCCCATATTTATCCTCTTCACTGGTTCATTTAGGGCCCCTTCACTGGTTCATTTAGGACCCCTTCACTGGTTCATTTAGGGCCCCTTCACTGGTTCATTTAGGACCCCTTCACTGGTTCATTTAGGGCCCCTTCACTGGTTCATTTAGGGCCCCTTCACTGGTTCATTTAGGGCCCCTTCACTGGTTCATTTAGGGCCCCTTCACTGGTTCATTTAGGGACCCCTTCACTGGTTCATTTAGGGTCCCCTTCACTGGTTCATTTAGGGCCCCTTCACTGGTTCATTTAGGGCCCCTTCACTGGTTCATTTAGGGCCCCTTCACTGGTTCATTTAGGACCCCTTCACTGGTTCATTTAGGGCCCCTTCACTGGTTCATTTAGGGCCCCTTCACTGGTTCATTTAGGGCCCCTTCACTGGTTCATTTAGGGCCCCTTCACTGGTTCATTTAGGGACCCCTTCACTGGTTCATTTAGGGTCCCTTCACTGGTTCATTTAGGGCCCCTTCACTGGTTCATTTAGGGACCCCTTCACTGGTTCATTTAGGGTCCCTTCACTGGTTCATTTAGGGCCCCTTCACTGGTTCATTTAGGGCCCCTTCACTGGTTCATTTAGGCCCCCTTCACTGGTTCATTTAGGCCCCCTTCACTGGTTCATTTAGGCCCCCGTCACTGGTTCATTTAGGACCCCTTCACTGGTTCATTTAGGACCCCTTCATTGGTTCATTTAGGACCCCTTCATTGGTTCATTTAGGACCCCTTCACTGGTTCATTTAGGACCCCTTCACTGGTTCATTTAGGACCCCTTCACTGGTTCATTTAGGGACCCTTCACTGGTTCATTTAGGGTCCCTTCACTGGTTCATTTAGGAGCCCCTTCACTGGTTCATTTAGGGCCCCTTCACTGGTTCATTTAGGGTCCCTTCACTGGTTCATTTAGGAGCCCCTTCACTGGTTCATTTAGGGCCCCTTCACTGGTTCATTTAGGGTCCCTTCACTGGTTCATTTAGGAGCCCCTTCACTGGTTCATTTAGGGCCCCTTCACTGGTTCATTTAGGGCCCCTTCACTGGTTCATTTAGGGTCCCTTCACTATTTCATTTAGGAGCCCCTTCACTGGTTCATTTAGGGTCCCTTCACTGGTTCATTTAGGGCCCCTTCACTGGTTCATTTAGGGTCCCTTCACTGGTTCATTTAGGGTCCCTTCACTGGTTCATTTAGGAGCCCCTTCACTGGTTCATTTAGGGTCCCTTCACTGGTTCATTTAGGAGCCCCTTCACTGGTTCATTTAGGGTCCCTTCACTGGTTCATTTAGGGTCCCTTCACTGGTTCATTTAGGAGCCCCTTCACTGGTTCATTTAGGGTCCCTTCACTGGTTCATTTAGGAGCCCCTTCACTGGTTCATTTAGGGTCCCTTCACTGGTTCATTTAGGAGCCCCTTCACTGGTTCATTTAGGGCCCCTTCACTGGTTCATTTAGGAGCCCCTTCACTGGTTCATTTAGGGTCCCTTCACTGGTTCATTTAGGACCCCTTCACTGGTTCATTTAGGGTCCCTTCACTGGTTCATTTAGGACCCCTTCACTGGTTCATTTAGGGCCCCTTCACTGGTTCATTTAGGGCCCCTTCACTGGTTCATTTAGGAGCCCCTTCACTGGTTCATTTAGGGCCCCTTCACTGGTTCATTTAGGGTCCCTTCACTGGTTCATTTAGGACCCCTTCACTGGTTCATTTAGGACCCCTTCACTGGTTCATTTAGGGCCCCTTCACTGGTTCATTTAGGGACCCTTCACTGGTTCATTTAGGGCCCCTTCACCAGCCTATTAGTGGTTTCATCACTTTCAACTCCTTTTGACCATGTCGTAGCTCAGTCGATTAAGGCAGCGTCTGGGATGCTCTTGGACGCAGGTTCGAATCCTCGTCACGGCCCTTGTGGATTTGTTCATTAATTGTGCTATTTTTCACATTATTTATTAAGTGCCTTTTCGCAAGCTTTTTATTCATTTGTCTCCGGCTTGTCAAGCTGGAGTGAACTTATTTATTTAATATGGTTTTTGAGAGAAGAAATGACAAATTCAGTATAAATTATGGTGCTGTTTGTGTTGGGTCTATTGCTCTTGTTGACAATGGTTTTGTATGTACTTGTAGTGGTGGTTGTGGTGGTGGTGGTGGTGGTGGTGGTTGTGGTGGTTGTGGTGGTTGTGGTGGTTGTGGTTGTGGTGGTTGTGGTGGTGGTGGTTGTGGTGGTGGTTGTGGTTGTGGTGGTTGTGGTGGTGGTGGTTGTGGTGGTGGTTGTGGTGGTGGTGGTTGTGGTGGTAGTGGTTGTGGTGGTGGTGGTTGTGGTGGTTGTGGTGGTTGTGGTGGTGGTGGTTGTGGTTGTGGTGGTGGTGGTGGTTGTGGTGGTGGTGGTTGTGGTGGTTGTGGTGGTGGTGGTTGTGGTTGTGGTGGTGGTGGTTGTGGTTGTGGTTGTGGTGGTGGTTGTGGTTGCGGTGGTGGTTGTGGTGGTTGTGGTTGTGGTGGTGGTTGTGGTTGCGGTGGTGGTTGTGGTGGTTGTGGTGGTGGTGGTTGTGGTGGTGGTGGTTGTGGTGGTGGTTGTGGTGGTTGTGGTGGTTGTGGTGGTTGTGGTGGTGGTGGTGGTTGTGGTAGTGGTGGTGGTGGTGGTTGTGGTGGTGGTTGTGGTTGCGGTGGTGGTGGTTGTGGTTGTGGTTGTGGTGGTGGTTGTGGTTGCGGTGGTGGTTGTGGTGGTTGTGGTGGTTGTGGTGGTGGTGGTTGTGGTGGTTGTGGTAGTGGTGGTGGTTGTGGTAGTGGTGGTGGTGGTGGTTGTGGTGGTGGTGGTGGTTGTGGTGGTGGTGGTTGTGGTGGTTGTGGTGGTTGTGGTGGTTGTGGTGGTGGTGGTGGTTGTGGTAGTGGTGGTGGTTGTGGTAGTGGTGGTGGTGGTGGTTGTGGTGGTTGTGGTGGTTGTGGTGGTGGTGGTTGTGGTGGTAGTGGTTGTGGTGGTGGTGGTTGTGGTGGTTGTGGTGGTTGTGGTGGTTGTGGTGGTGGTGGTTGTGGTTGTGGTGGTGGTGGTTGTGGTTGTGGTTGTGGTTGCGGTGGTGGTGGTTGTGGTTGTGGTTGTGGTGGTGGTTGTGGTTGCGGTGGTGGTTGTGGTGGTTGTGGTGGTGGTGGTTGTGGTGGTGGTGGTTGTGGTGGTGGTTGTGGTGGTGGTGGTGGTGGTTGTGGTTGTGGTGGTGGTGGTGGTTGTGGTGGTGGTGGTTGTGGTTGTGGTGGTGGTTGTGGTTGCGGTGGTGGTTGTGGTGGTGGTGGTGGTGGTGGTTGTGGTGGTTGTGGTGGTGGTGGTTGTGGTGCTTGTGGTGGTTGTGGTGGTGGTGGTTGTGGTGGTGGTTGTGGTGGTGGTGGTGGTGGTTGTGGTTGTGGTGGTGGTGGTTGTGGTGGTTGTGGTGGTGGTGGTTGTGGTGGTGGTGGTGGTGGTGGTTGTGGTGATGGTGGTGGTGGTGGTGGTGGTTGTGGTAGTGGTGGTGGTTGTGGTAGTGGTGGTTGTGGTGGTGGTGGTGGTTGTGGTGGTGGTGGTTGTGGTTGTGGTGGTGGTGGTGGTTGTGGTTGCGGTGGTGGTTGTGGTGGTGGTGGTGGTGGTGGTTGTGGTGGTTGTGGTGGTGGTGGTTGTGGTGCTTGTGGTGGTTGTGGTGGTGGTGGTTGTGGTGGTGGTTGTGGTGGTGGTGGTGGTGGTTGTGGTTGTGGTGGTGGTGGTTGTGGTGGTTGTGGTGGTGGTGGTTGTGGTGGTGGTGGTGGTGGTGGTTGTGGTGATGGTGGTGGTGGTGGTGGTGGTTGTGGTGGTTGTGGTGGTGGTGGTTGTGGTGGTGGTGGTTGTGGTGGTGGTGGTTGTGGTGGTGGTGGTGGTGGTTGTGGTGGTTGTGGTGGTGGTGGTTGTGGTGGTGGTGGTGGTGGTTGTGGTGGTGGTGGTTGTGGTGGTGGTGGTGGTGGTGGTGGTTGTGGTGGTTGTGGTGGTGGTGGTTGTGGTGGTGGTTGTGGTGGTGGTGGTTGTGGTGGTGGTGGTGGTGGTGGTTGTGGTGGTGGTGGTTGTGGTGGTTGTGGTTGTGGTGGTTGTGGTGGTGGTGGTGGTGGTTGTGGTGGTTGTGGTGGTGGTGGTGGTTGTGGTTGTTGTGGTGGTGGTGGTGGTGGTTGTGGTGGTGGTGGTGGTGGTTGTGGTGGTGGTTGTGGTGGTGGTGGTTGTGGTGGTGGTTGTGGTGGTGGTTGTGGTGGTTGTGGTGGTTGTGGTGGTGGTGGTTGTGGTGGTTGTGGTGGTTGTGGTGGTGGTGGTGGTGGTGGTTGTGGTGGTTGTGGTGGTGGTGGTGGTTGTGGTTGTTGTGGTGGTGGTGGTGGTTGTGGTGGTGGTGGTGGTTGTGGTGGTGGTGGTGGTGGTGGTGGTTGTGGTGGTGGTGGTTGTGGTGGTGGTGGTGGTTGTGGTGGTGGTGGTTGTGGTTGTGGTGGTTGTGGTGGTGGTGGTGGTTGTGGTTGTGGTGGTTGTGGTGGTTGTGGTGGTGGTTGTGGTGGTTGTGGTGGTTGTGGTTGTGGTGGTTGTGGTGGTGGTGGTTGTGGTGGTTGTGGTTGCGGTGGTGGTGGTTGTGGTTGCGGTGGTGGTTGTGGTGGTGGTGGTGGTGGTGGTTGTGGTGGTTGTGGTGGTGGTGGTTGTGGTGCTTGTGGTGGTTGTGGTGGTGGTGGTTGTGGTGGTGGTTGTGGTGGTTGTGGTTGCCTGTTAGTGGCTACTGGGGATCAGGATAAGGATTTAGAGGAAATAATATGGAAAAAAAGTATTGGGTGGAAAATGCAGAATAGTGGCGGTGTCGGTGGCGGTGAATAGTGGTAAGATGTCTCCGAGGCTATATCTGAGAACTTTTGCATGAACATTAGAGGTCCACAGGTCGTAATAACATAGGTAACTGCAGAAGGCCTATTGGCCCATACGAGGCAGCTCCTATTAGAACGTAAGAACAAGGGCAACTGCAGAAGGCCTATTGGCCCATACGAGGCAGCTCCTATTTATTACCCCCCAATCCCACTCATAAGTGTCCAACCCACGCTTGAAACAATCAACCCCCACCTAAGACCTATCAACTCAACTATAGGTTTTCACCCTCTACTTCCACCAAGTATGAGAATTATTGTCGGAATGTAAGTAGATGTTTTTTCAAGTGGCAAGTGGACAGACTCCTGCAGGAAAGGGTCAAATCGGCCGGATTGTTGTGGACCTGTGAGCCTGCAGACTGCTACATGCAATAGCCTGACTAATCAAGATATCACCGGACAAGCCTGCTATATATATATAATAAATATATATATAACATATGTATAATATATTGTCACAAGAATCTCTCTAGGAAAGGAGATTAGGACTATTTCTTTATTGCCTATTCAACAACAACAACATGTTCTCAGGAGTCGTGTCAAGACGAACCCCATACCACCCTACCTCTTACAGTACCCGTCAGACCAGCGCACCTGACATCTGGGAGTCACCCCACCCGCTGGTCAACAACCACCTTGATAGTTTGCGTCTGCCGGCTTTTAATTATCTACACACCAACTACACGGCCAAACCCTTTGTATTTAAGGAGCCCACCAGCCACTAGACCTCCCAAACTATTTGGTCCGGGAGACATCTCCCGTCACGCAGGGTGCAGTCGCACCTCCACAGATCTCCAGTATCAGCTCTTGATACTATTAATGGCTCAAAAGGGCCACCACTTACGGGCTATTCATGCCCGTGCCACCTCTTGGGTTCCTTAATCTTCATGAATCAATCAATCACTAGCCCTTCAGAATACTCTCCAGTGCTCATACCTGCGACATCTGCTCTCACACTACCCTGTGTGGTGGTAGATTTACACAGTTTTGTAAATAGTATTCCAGCACCATTTTTTATCTTTAACGTAATGTTAAAACTTGTTTATTTGCTTTTCACTTTTGCGCAGTGTTCTCAGCCAAGTCATAGAGGATCTATTTATATTTGTTGTAAATTGTTAGTCTTATTTTGATACTGGTAATGCAGTCGACTGCCGGCGGGGAAGTGGTTCAAATAGCTTCGGCTATCACTTCTTTATTGTCCGGTCGTGATAGTCAAGCGGATTAAGGCGTCCTGTACATACCAGTTGCGTTGCTCCTGGCAGTATGGGTTCGAGTCACTTCTGGGGTGTGAGTTTTCAGTTGCATATAGTCCTGGGGACCATTCAGGCTTGTTTGCATATATATATATATATATATATATATATATATATATATATATATATATATATATATATATATATATATATATATATATAATATACTGGGCGTTCATAGTGTACAAACCTTGTCGGTTGTTTAAGAACACACACACACACACACATCACACACACACACACACACACATCACACACACACATCACGGGGTGTAGAGAGGGGGAGGGGGCGGTTGAGAGAGCCATACACACACACACATCACGGGGTGTAGAGAGGGGGAGGGGGCGGTTGAGAGAGCCATACACACACACACCACCTACACACAAATACACCCCCATAACTCCCCCCCCCCGCCCCCCTCCCCATTCTGTAACAGTAACCTGTAATCTAAACTCGGGGGAAAAATGCCAAATAATTACACAAGTGAGTGAGAAAATGCGCACCTTTTAGATCTTTATTCACTATTATGGATGGAAAAAAACCTTCCATCAATATCCCATAATTTCTGGAAATTGATCAGCTGCAACTTAAGCGCACTATGGAGGGAAAAAAGTGCTTCGTGCTTTGCTTAAAAGTGAAGCAGAAAAGTGTTGGAAATTATAGCGAACAGCGGCTGGTTTTTTGGATATAATTCCTGTCCGACTTCGCGTTAATTTGTCATAAGTGTACGTTTAAGTGTACATAAAGTAGAAGGGTGGCGTGTGTGTGTGTGTGTGTGTACTTGTGCTTGGGGGGGTTGAGTTTTGGCTCTTTGGTCCCGCCTGTCAATTGTCAGTCAACTGGTGTACAGGTTCCTGAGCCTATTGGGCTCTATCATATCTACACTTGAAACTGTGTATGGAGTCAGCCTCCACCACATCACTGCCTAATGCATTCCATTTACTGTGTGTGTGTGTGTGTGTGTGTGTGTGTGTGTGTGTGTGAGAGAGAGAGAAACAGAGATAAAGATACATATAACCAGAAGTTAGGTTGACTCCAAGGGGTAAGAGTTCGATCCTGCAAGCACCACACTTTACTTTACGTTGGTTCTGAGATCCAGTGTCCCCCATTGGCCAGTCTCTAACCAGGCCTCCTGATTGGTGGTCTGATCAACCAGGCTGTTTACACGCCACTGGGGCCCAGCCTATTCCTAATATATGTAGACGAATATAACAGAATATAACATTTTTATCCATGTTAACAAAGCTAAACAAATGTGGCGAATTAGAACTGAGGACTGGGATACTAGACTTTAACTCTGACAAATGCAAGGTTATGAGATATGGAGTTGGTGCAATAACTTGATATCTAACACCCATCAGCAGGATAACGAGCAAATGTCAGGTTATCCTTCAGGAACTTGGATAAAGATCCCTTGCGAGTCCCATTATTGAGTATGCTGCCCCGGCATGGAACCCCCCAATTAAAAAAACACACTATGAAACTGGAAAATGCCCCAAAATTATGCAACAAGCCTCGTTCCTCATCCTAAAGGTTCCCCAACGTCAAGAAACTACCGTACTAAAGTATCCCCTTATCCTAACCTACCAGAGGACCCACAACAGAAAACGGGACAATATGTCAATTTGGCGAGTCGCTAAAATTTTCTGCTGCACCAATTGTTTGGCCTTAAAGTATACGTCAAAATGCGACGAACGGGTTACGTTCCTGAGGCAAGGGGACTGAGCTATGAAGAAAGCCTGAGGGTACCTCTCTACACTAGAAGAAGGAATAGAGAAGATAGAGTTGATAGAGCTAGAGATAGGAATAGATCTTACCAGTTTGCTGTCTGCCAAGCTGGCCCTCGAGTACTCATCTTCCAACACTGAATCACCATTAGAGGTCTTCAACAGCTGTCTTATGAGACCTCTTATCGTCTTCCCCAAATCACCTTATCTCTGATAATTCAATTAGAGGGTTTCTTTAGGACGCCGTCCACTCTATCTTAACCTTAAACACAATTCCGTAAGTGCTCTGTTCCTTCTCAGTTCCTTGGATGGTGCTCTCTCTCTCTCTCTCTCTCTCTCTCTCTCTCTCTCTCTCTCTCTCTCTCTCTCTCTCTCTCTCTCTCTCTCTCTCTCTCTCTCTCTCTCTCTCTCTCTCTCTCTCTCTCTCTCTCTCTCTCTCTCTCTCTCTCTCTCTCTCTCTCTCTCTCTCTCTCTCTTCTGAGAGATAAAAATGCTGTTACATAGATCACTAAGTAGGCTCAGATGAACGTCATGGTTTAATTAGCCTGTTGTCACCCCCTAGTATATAGGCATGTCACCCCTAGTATGTTGGCATGTCACCCCTAGTATGTAGACCTGTCACCCCTATTATGTAGAGATATGAGCCTATGTTTGTCACCCCCTGGTATGAGAGACATAACCGTTAGTTCGTCACCCCCTAGTATATAGACATGTCACCCCTAGTATGTTGGCATGTCACCCCTAGTATATAGGCATGTCACCCCTATTATGTAGAGATATGAGCCTATGTTTGTCACCCCTGGTATGAGAGACATAACCGTTAGTTCGTCACCCCCTAGTATGTAGACCTGTCACCCCTAGTATGTAGAGATATGAGCCTATGTTTGTCACCCCTGGTATGAGAGACATAACCGTTAGTTCGTCACCCCCTAGTATGTAGACCTGTCACCCCTAGTATGTAGAGATATGAGCCTATGTTTGTCACCCCTGGTATGAGAGACATAACCGTTAGTTCGTCACCCCCTAGTATATAGACATGTCACCCCTAGTATGTTGGCATGTCACCCCTAGTATATAGGCATGTCACCCCTATTATGTAGAGATATGAGCCTATGTTTGTCACCCCTGGTATGAGAGACATAACCGTTAGTTCGTCACCCCCTAGTATGTAGACCTGTCACCCCTATTATGTAGAGATATGAGCCTATGTTTGTCACCCCTGGTATGAGAGACATAACCGTTAGTTCGTCACCCCCTAGTATAAACAAACATCATCCCCTGGTTTTAGAGATTCTAATTCTAAATAATGGGTCTTAAACATTGCCTCAATGTCACAAATTTTGCCAATGCAATTTGCAATAGTTATTATCAAATAAATCTTCACCGAACTTTTTTATAGTTATAAATTATTTTGTAACTTTTTCTAGTTATAAATTATTTTGTGACAATGCATAGATGCTGGATATATAATATAGCAACTATGAATTGTTACCTAGCAGTAAATTAGGTACCTGGGTGTTAGTCAGCTGTCACGGGCTGCTTCCTGGGGGTGGAGGCCTGGTCGAGGACCGGGCCGCGGGGACACTAAAAAGCCCCGAAATCATCTCAAGATAACCTCAAGATAACCTCAAGATAACCTCAAGAATTGGCACTTTGAAGGCACTCGTAGAGGTTATTGATGATTGTATCAACACCTTAAAGGCACTCGTAAGGTCATTAGACCTCACTGCTAATGACTGAAACGTTAAATTGCCATATTAGTATGGCACTATTGACGATTAGCCAGTTAGCTCACGTTGTAAAAGTTGTTATAACTATAAAAACTATTTTGGTGATTGGTAATCAATCTTGAGATTCGGGGAAAAAATAGGTTTTGATAGTTTTGGTAATAATTGGTGGTTCAATAATTAGTTCCTGTGAGAGTTCCTTGTTCCTGGTACTTGGTGGAGGTACTCTACATGAACTAAAAGTGTTCTTAGGTCCGCTACTTATAGCTGTGGTGTTCCCAGGTCCGCTACTTATAGCTGTGGTGTTCCCAATTCCGCTACTTATAGCTGTGGTGTTCCCAATTCCGCTACTTATAGCTGTGGTGTTCCTAGTTCCGCTACCTATAGCTGTGGTGTTCCTAGTTCCGCTACCTATAGCTGTGGTGTTCCCAGGTCCGCTACTTATAGCTGTGGTGTTCCTAGTTCCGCTACTTATAGCTGTGGTGTTCCCAGTTCCGCTACTTATAGCTGTGGTGTTCCCAGTTCCGCTACTTATAGCTGTGGTGTTCCCAGTTCCGCAACCTATAGCTGTGGTGTTCCCAGTTCCGCTACCTATAGCTGTGGTGTTCCTAGTTCCGCTACCTATAGCTGTGGTGTTCTCAGGTCCGCTACTTATAGCTGTGGGGTTCCCAGGTCCGCTACTTATAGCTGTGGGGTTCTTAGGTCCGCTACTTATAGCTGTGGTGTTCTTAGGTCCGCTACTTATAGCTGTGGTGTTCCCAGGTCCGCTACTTATAGCTGTGGTGTCTTAGTTCCGCTACCTATAGCTGTGGTGTTCCCAGGTCCGCTACTTATAGCTGTGGTGTTCCCAGTTCCGCTACTTATAGCTGTGGTGTTCCCAGTTCCGCTACTTATAGCTGTGGTGTTCCCAGGTCCGCTACTTATAGCTGTGATTATGCTGTTTCTCCCAGGTGGAAAGATAGACAGGTTTCGTAAAATAGCACACAAATGCACAATTAAATTCTGCCCCAGGTTTGCCATATTCTGTAAATCTCAATTTAGTTCTTACCAACATTGTAAATATTGTAAAGGACGGAAAGATTGTGGCGGATGTGAAGGAATTGTGTGATTGTGGGTCTGGTGTGTTGGTCGTGTCGTGGTCAAGAACCAACACGCCTTTGTTGACTTGTGTTATTGTGTGGAGCAAGACCTGGCCGCCCGGGGGTAGTGTTGAGAGTGGGAAGAATGAGGAAGACAGAGAGGGACAGAGAGAGAGAGACAGAGAGAGAGACAGACAGAGAGACAAAGAGAGGGAGAGAGAGACAGAGAGAGAGACAGACAGAGAGACAAAGAGAGGGAGAGAGAGACAGAGAGAGAGACAGACAGAGAGACAAAGAGAGGGAGAGAGAGACAGAGAGAGACAGACAGAGAGACAGAGAGAGACAGACAGAGAGACAAAGAGAGACAGAGAGAGAGACAGACAGAGACAGAGAGAGAGACAGACAGACAGAGTGAGAGACAGACAGACAGAGTGAGAGACAGAGAGAGACAGAGAGAGACAGAGAGAGAGAGAGAGAGAGAGAGAGAGAGAGAGAGAGAGAGAGACAAAGAGAGAGAGAGAGAGACAGAGAGAGAGACAGACAGAGAGACAAAGAGAGGGAGAGAGAGACAGAGAGAGATAGAGACAGAGAGAGACAGAGGAGAGAGACAGAGAGAGAGACAGACAGACAGAGGGAGAGACAGAGACATAGACAGACAGACAGACAGACAGACAGACAGACACAGAGAGACAGAGAGAGAAAGGTTATCCTGGGATGATTTCTGGACTCTTCCTCACCTTTTCACTTATATTCCCATCTCTCCTGTATATCCCCTCTCCATCCTCTTAACGTCCCTCTATATTTTCCATATTCTATCTTCCCTCCCATTTTCCCCGTCCCTCTCTCTACTCTTCACATATACTCCTCGCAATCCTTCACCTCCTCCCCTCCCTTCTCTCTACCACTCCCTCCTTCCCCTCCCTTTACTAACTACTCTTACAGCCATTCTCCCTCTTCAGGAAGCAACGAACTATGTGATTAATTCCTTCATTATTTCACGAATGAAGAGGAAGGTACAAAGGTGCTACAAAGGTATATCACTAAATTTACCGAAGAGAAATATGATTCAATATTTGTTTCCTACCCTCCTCTTTCTCTCCCTCACTCTCCCTCACTCTCCCTCACTCTCCCTCACTCCATCAGTTGCATGAGAGCTTCGTTTGTCTGTTAAAGTAGGTACCGAGGCGTCTGATCCTCCTATTTAATATATATATATATATATATATATATATATATATATATATATATATATATATATATATATATATATATTTATATATATATATAAGCTAAAACTGGGATTGATTAAGGCTGTCGAATGGTGTGCTTGGTGAAACTGCAAGCAAGAGCTGTTATCCTTCCTTAGCTCATCTGAAGCCTGCTCTTAGACACGTAAAATGAAAATGTTGTTTGAAATTTTCTTATAGGGATGGTTAGTGCCAAAGAATATTCTCATGAAATGAGTGAGTGTTTAAGAAAAGGTTCATCTTGGTTCTCTTATATTCCTCTCTTTCTCTCTCTCTCTCTCTCTCTCTCTCTCTCTCTCTCTCTCTCTCTCTCTCTCTCTCTCTCTCTCTCTCTCTCTCTCTCTCTCTCTCTCTCTCTCTCCCTCTCTCCCTCTCTCCCTCTCTCTCTCTCTCTCTCTCTCTCTCTCTCTCTCTCTCTCTCTCTCTCTCTCTCTCTCTCTCTCTCTCTCTCTCTCTCTCTCTCTCTCTGTCTCTCTCTCTGTCTCTCTCTCTGTCTCTCTCTCTCCCTCTCTCCCTCCCTCCCTCCCTCCCTCCCTCCCTCCCTCCCTCTCTCTCTCTCTCTCTCTCTCTCTCTCTCTCTCTCTCTCTCTCTCTCTCTCTCTCTCTCTCTCTCTCTGTCTCTCTCTCTCTCCCTCCCACCCCCTCGCTGAATGACCTCCGGATCCAAGTTTAACAGCAGTTTAATGTAATTTCGGGTTTATTTGTCATCATTAGTGTAGAGCCCGACTGCTCCGAAGTGGTTGGGCAAGAAGAGAATAGACCAGACGAAGAATAGTTCGGCTGGAGAATAGACTTGATAGAGAATATAAACAGATTATTTCTCAGATTTTATAGAGAAAATATATTGAGCATTGATAATAGACTCAATAGAACACAGATTGGGTAGATGATAACGGTGGGTTGAATGGCCTCGTGAGGGAATAGATGGATAGATCAGGGACGAAATGGAAAATAGACCGGATAGACGCGTGTAGGACGAGTTAGATGGTTTAAGTCGGGAAATACTTGAGGGTTGAATTGATCGTCGGGTAATGGTGCTGGTTGTAGCATAGAGGACAGTTGCTTAATTGCTTCGTGAATCTGGCCCCAGGTTCGTAAGTGCTTGCGTAACTGCTTCGTGAATCTGGCCCCAGGTTCGTAAGTGCTTGCGTAACTGCTTCGTGAATCTGGCCCCAGGTTCGTAAGTGCTTGCGTAACTGCTTCGTGAATCTGGCCCCAGGTTCGTAAGTGCTTGCGTAACTGCTTCGTGAATCTGGCCCGAGGGTAATATTATTAAGTCAGTTACTTAAATCTGATGTTCCATTAATAGGACCCGGCAGGGAAGGGGGAGAGAAAAGTATCAGGGGGGAAAGGAATGATGCCCCAACCACTTATTGACGGTCGAGGGGATTGAACGCCGACCTGCATGAAGCGAGGCCGTCGCTCTACCGTCCAGGCCATGTGGTTGGCTGGGAGTTTTCCCTGCATTGTGAGACTGGGATAACAACATCTAACGATACACAATTGCCTCGTTATGAATCCTTACATGTGGCGAATTCTAGGTCATCTGGGGATTGAACACCGACCTGCATGAAACGAGACTGTTCCGATGGCCTGTACTAGGTTCGAGTCCTGTGGGTCCTCAAACACTCAGCTTGCATCCTTGCAAGGAAGTAGAGATTCTATGCAGTATCTGCCCCTAGAGAAAGATTATAGATTGTCAGTTTCTCTAGCATATTTTTTTTTTTAATTCCTCTGGCTGTTCTCTCTTATCCAATTTTCCCTCTCTTACCTTCTCGTTCTTCTCCTTCCCTCTACTACCTCCCCTCTGAATCTTTGCATGTGGCAAATTCTAGGTCATCTGGGGATTGAACACCGACCTGAAGGTTTCTCCTCACTGCTCATCTCTCAACTCCCGCAAGATGAATAAAATATTACTAAAGCACTAGCATTGTGTGTGAGGTGTTTGCTCTCCTCTCTCGTACCCGGGACGACTCGGGAACACCTTCAAGATTGTGTAAGTGAACTTCATGTTCTTCAGAGTAAAAACTCTCTCTATTTCTCGTATTTTTTTTTCTCCATTTTTCTTAACCTTTGCCTGTGTGATCAGTTTCATTTATGTCCACAACTCTGTTATATTCTCCGGCTCTCTTATGCAGAAGAGGGAGAGAAACAGTTGAGTTGTTCTAGAGCGTTAAGGTCGACAGCCATGATTTGCATACGTCATTTATGTTCTGCTTGTTGTATATGTAGTGTGGGGGGGGGGGGGAGTGTGTGTGTGTGTGTGTGTGTGTGTGTGTGTGTGTGTGTGTGTGTGTGTGTGTGTGTACTCACCTAGCTGGGCTTGCGGGGTTTGAGCTCTGCTCTTTCGGCCCGCCTCTCAACTGTCAATCAATCAACTGTTACTATTTTTTTATTTCTCTGCCCCATTTTTACATCAGTTTGGAGGTTTGCTGTGTCCTCTATGTTATCTATTCAGGAAAATCCTCGTGTCATCTACAAAGGATGATATAGAAATATATTTTGTATCTTTGTCTATGTCCGTGATGAGTATGGGGGAAGGGGGGGGGGGGAGGAACCGAAATTCAGTTCTATGTTTTATGTTTGCCTAGGGGGGGTCTCCGTGGCTTAGTAGGCAGCAGATCGGCGGGAGAGTAGTTCTGATATTTGTGGATGCCCTGTTTATGAGTCTTTTTTTTTTGTTCTTATTTTTAAGAGGGGGGGGTCGGATTTTTGGTCAAAATTTCTTCTAGGAATGTCACAAGGGGTGACCTGAAGATGTCTGGTGGTACTGTGGCTTCTCTCTCTCTCGAGACACTGATTTAGGCTTGTATTGTGTTGTTCTTCACGACTTGTTTCTGTGAAGGAGCGGCTCTTAGCAGGTTAATAGGGGGATATTGCAGTTCAGTTTGCAGATTTCTCCTTTTAGATCTGAGGATAGAGAGTGGGGAGGCTAGAGGGAGGGGGGGAGAGGATAGGGAGGGAGGATGATTGAAAGATCGAGAGGGCGGAGAGAAGGAAGGAGTGGGAGAGAGAAGAGGGAAAAATAGAGAAGGGAGACAGAAAGAGAGAGAAGGGAAGGGAATTATCGGGAAAGCGCCAAGTCATAACGACTATATAGCACTTAGAAGGGATCAGGATAAGGATTTGGGATGGGACGGAGGGAAAGGAATGGTGCCCCAACCACTTGTGGACGCCGACCTGCATGACTCTCTACCGTCGCTCTACCGTCCACACACAAGCTGACAATTAAGGAATGTGTTACTGAATCTGCCGGCTGAACCTCTCCTACCATATCGGTAATTAAGAACTACCAGATAACCCAACCACTAACCACCATCTGCCCATTTCCCCAATTCTCATTGGCTATCATATGACGGACACCAGTATCCAGAGAGTAAATAAATAGATAGTAAATAAATAAATAAATAAATAAATAAATTGTAAATCCAGTGGTTCTCCACTTACAGCTGAGCAACAGTTTGTTGTTGAAATACTTATTAACGAAGTTCGAAACGGTTTGGCCATGATAATTACTCGTTTGATCTGAGTAATCGTTTTAGCTCTATTAAACATAATAGAGGAAAAATAGATTAGAGTCTACCTTCATAATAATAACTAATACTACTGAGGAAATCCATCAGGGCTATGAGGTGGGTTCGAACCTTGTACCCCGGCATAGCCAAGTCGCATACTCTTACCACTGGACCACCGTGACTTTCTAAAATCATCAAACCGGATTTCTACTGATATTACAAAGTCTGGGGTCAGATTCACGAAGCAGTTACGCAAGCACTTACGAACCTGGGGCCAGATTCACGAAGCAGTTACGCAAGCACTTACGAACCTGGGGCCAGATTCACGAAGCAGTTACGCAAGCACTTACGTACTTGGAGGCTAGATTCAGGAAACAGTTACGCAAGCACTTACGAACCTGGGGCCAGATTCACGAAGTAGTTACGCAAGCACTTACGAACCAGGGGTCAGATTCACGAAGCAGTTACGCAAGCACTTACGAACCTGTCCATCTTTTCTCAATCTTTGACGCCTTTGGTTACATTTATTAAACAGTTTACAAGCAGTAAAACTTGCCAATCAACTGTTGTTATTGTTATAAACAGCCTCCTGGTGCTTCGGAGCTCATTAACTGTTTAATAATTGTAAACAAAGCCGCCAAAGATGGACAGGTTCGTAAGTGCTTCCGTAACTGCTTCGTGAATCTGGCCCCCAGGTTCGTAAGTGCTTGCGTAACTGCTTCGTGAATCTGGCCCCAGGTTCGTCGGTGCTTACGTAACTACTTCGTGAATATGGCCCCCAGGTTCGTAAGTGCTTGCGTAACTACTTCGTGAATCTGGCCCCCAGGTTCGTAAGTGCTTGCGTAACTGCTTCGTGAATCTAGCCCCAGGTTCATAAGTGCTTGCGTACCTGCTTCGTGAATCTGGCCCCCAGGTTCGTAAGTGCTTGCGTAACTGCTTCATGAATCTGGCCCCAGGTTCGTAAGTGCTTGCGTAACTGCTTCATGAATCTGGCCCCCAGGAGTCCCGTATATCACCTTAGTGTTTTTTTCTGTGTTAATAATAATAATAATAAGAATAATTCATCCATCGTGGACAAGTCTGTGTTGAGACCGCCCCCCCCCCCAGCCCCCCTGCCCCCCATCCCCCCTGCCCCCCCTGCCCCCCCGGTCCCCCCGCCCCCCCCGCCCCCACAAGGCTGAACTACTGCCCAGGATACAATTGCCCAACAGTTGCATAACTCCCCGGGGTAACCTATTTATTGCTAATTGAACAGGAGCATTAGGTGACGGGAAACGGACGGTTAGGACAGAAGTGGTTGTGCTTGGGGGCCTTTGAGGACAGAACTGATTGTCCCAATTTGGGATAGAAATATACATTTGTCCCACAGGGGGTGGATTCCTGTCCCAAAGGGGGTGGATCCTGTCCCAAAGGGTGTGGATTCCTGTATCAAAGGGGATGGAATCCTGTCCCAAAGGAGTTGGATTCCTGTCCCAAAGGGGGTGGATTCCTGTCCCAAAGGGGGTGGATTCCTGTCCCAAAGGAGTTGGATTCCTGTCCCAAAGGGGGTGGATTCCTGTCCCAAAGGGGGTGGATTCCTGTCCCAAAGGGGGGTGGATTCCTGTCCCAAAGGGGATGGATTCCTGTCCCAAAGGGGGTGGATTCCTGTCCCAAAGGGGATGGATTCCTGTCCCAAAGGGGATGGATTCCTGTCCCAAAGGGGGTGGATTCCTGTCCTACAGGGGATGGATTCCTGTCCCAAAGGAGATGGATCCTGTCCCAAAGGGGGGGTGGATCCTGTCCCAAAGGGGATGGATTCCTGTCCCAAAGGGGGTGGATTCCTGTCCCAAAGGGGGTGGATTCCTGTCCCAAAGGTGATGGATGCCTGTCCCAAAGGGTGTGGATTCCTGTCCCAAAGGGGGTGGATTCCTGTCCCAAAGGGGGTGGATTCCTGTCCTACAGGGGGTGGATTCCTGTCCATCAGTCTTTGCTAATGATGCAAAAATTATGAAGATATAAGTGCTTCAAGAATCTGCAGGTTGACCTGGACAGCCTTCAACAATGGTCTGAACGGTGGTTGGTAGATTTAAACTCTAGTACGTGCAAGGTAATGAAGATGGGGGGAGAGGCATGGAGTTGTATACTAGATTTTAAATGAGAGGAAGAAACCCTCATGGCATTATAATGCCTCTTCCTTGGACACACACACACACACACACACACACACACACACACACACACACACACACACACACACACACACACACACACACACACACCAGAGAGCCAAAGCTCAACCCCCGCAAGCACAACTAAGTGAATACACACACACACACACACACACGCATACACACACACACACACACACACACACACACACACACACACACACACACACACACACACACACACACACACACACACACACACACACACACACACACACACACACACACACACACACACACACACACACACACACATACACACACACACACATACACACACACACACACACACACACACACACACACACACACACCAGAGCGCCAAAGCTCAACCCCCGCAAGCACAACTAAGTGAATACACACGCATACACACACACACACACACACACACACACACACACACACACACACACACACACACACACACATACACACACACACATACACACACACACACACACACACCAGAGAGCCAAAGCTCAACCCCCGCAAGCACAACTAAGAAAGCACACATACATACTACCTTGAAAAAACATGAAAAATAATCCAGACTTACCACACTCCCAGACATGAAACTGTAAGGATTAAATGTTGTGTTGCCTCAGGGTTACTAGGGACTAAGGCAGGGAAGAAAGGGTAGGAGGAAAAAGGGAAAGGGAGGGGAAAGAACGGTGAAGGAAAAGGGAAGGACCATTCTGCTCCCAAAACAGAAAGAAAGGGACTCAAGTAGATGCTAATCCCACTCTGTAAAGACTCCACGAACCACATAACATCATAACAATTCGAAGACCCAGTTTAGTAACAATCTTGAATGTTAAAAGACCATTAACGACCATTTAAGTGTCGTAAACACTCTGAAGCATGGCATGGACAAGGAGGGCCAAGATAAGCACCAAGATAAGCACTAACTCGATCCCACACTTTGACAATTCGGTAATTAAGATCACATATCTTGATTATCTTTAATGTAGGCTTTTCATTTAATGTAAATTTAATTTGTCTAGAATTGTAGAGACAGAGGGCTCCTGTGTTGTCACTAGAGACAGAGGGCTCTTGTGCTGTACCAACAAGAGCCATAGAGCTCTTGAGCTCTCTGTTTACAGCACCGACCTCACAGAAAATTGAAAGTGACCACCTCTGCCCCACAAGACATATTGACTCCTGGCGGAGCCCGGAGAGAGGATCAGTCACTCGGGCGTAACTTCCTTGAACCGGATTGGAAAAAGTCGAGAAAATTAAATTCAGGAAGTTCTTCTATAGTTGAAAATTGGATCAGTGTGGCGGACGGACTCACCTTGGTGTAACCACGTAGCTGTTCTCGGTTATCTTGGGGTTATCTTGAGGTTATCTTGAGATAATTTCGGTGCTTAGCGTCACCAAGACCCGGTCCTCGACCAGGCCTTCTTTTTGTTACACACCCCCAGGAAGCAGCCCGTAGCAGCTGTCTATCTCCCAGGTACCTATTTACTGCTAGGTGAACAGGGGACATCAGGGTGAAACAAACTCTGCCCCTTTGTTTCCGCCTCCGCCGGGGATCGAACCCGGAAGCTTAGGACTACGAATCCCGACCGCTGTCCGCTCAGCCGTCAGGCCTAGCCGTACTTATTCTGATAGACTTTGTGTTATCTTAAAGCACGGTGATGCAATCCTTCGTTATCATACGTTTTGTTTCGTCCTGGGTTCGATCACAGGCGCCGGCGAGAAATAATGGGCAGAGTTTCTTTCACCCTATGCCCCTGTTACCTAGCAGTAAAATAGGTACCTGGGTGTTAGTCAGCTATCACGGGCTGCTTCCTGGGGGTGGAGGCCTGGTCGAGGATCGGGCCGCGGGGACACTAATGCCCCGAAATCACCTCATGAATGTTTGTGTGTCAGGAATACTATGCTGGGAGTGATCTTGTGGGACTAATGCTTTTAACTATGCTCAATTTTGACATCAAATTGGGCCAGTTGTTGGCCCAATTAGATGTCGTTACGGCCCTTGTGGATTTATTCATTCAAGAGACAACTTAAGAAATCACATTAAACAAACGAATATTTAGGTTCGAGCCAATAGAGTCCCTTGCGCAATGGTCACACAATACTCACTACTCATTCCTATTCACTACTGTAAATGCACATTAATGACACTATGTAAAAGACACATCTAACACTTTATGTAGGCCATACGTAAATCTGTGTATCTATGTATTTACGTATGTAGGTTAACTTGGTATTTTAAAAGCACCGAATCACCTTCTGTGGTTGATTGTTCAATAAACCCTTGAACTATATGTTTAACACATCTCTAACCCTGTCCATGGAGGACAGAAGAAAATGTATATATGCTGGTTAGCATTGTAAATGTCCGGCCACGTCTGTGGTAGAAAATAATAATAATAATAATAATAATAATAATAATAATAATAATAATAATAATAATAAAAAAAACTACTCATTCCTTGTTTCAAAGCATCTGGCTCCACCTCCTCTGGGGCCTGACGGCTGAGTGGACAGCGCTCGGCATTCGTAGTCCTAAGCTTTCGGGTTCGATCCCCGGTGCAGGCGGAAACAAATGGGGCAGAGTTTCTGTCGCCCTGATGCTCTGTTCACCTGGCAGTAAATAGGTACCTGGGAGTTAGACAGCTGCTACGGGCTGCTTCCTGGGGATGTATAACAAAAAGGAGGCCTGGTCGAGGACCGGGCCACGAGGACGCTAAACCCCGAAATCATCACAAGATAACCTCACGATAACGGCTCCATTTCACGGCTGATTTGTCGTACAAACCCGTCCTCTAAGACGTGTCACAACGTCTTAAATATGCCCTACTAAATTGCCCGAACCTAACCGATAAACCCATGCATAGAAAACGCAATAACCCGTCAATTTAGCTTTGATTTATACTCCAACGTATTTTGACGTTCGGGGAATGTTTACGTCAAAATACGACGTATTATTCGAAAGGACCAAATTGGACCTACCACTGGCACTCAGTGCTTAGAATTCCGGACATCTTGTCGTCTGCAACTCCCACTGGCACTCATTGGCACCTCCACACCCTTGCAACCTAATCTACGGGCTCACCATAGCCCGTGCTACTTTGAACTTTTTGTTCCAGATTGCGAATCTTTAACAACAACTTGTAACCTTCTTAATTTAATGTTAATTAAATTAATTAAATTAATCTTCTTAATTACCACTGCAGGTAATTCACGGACCTCCTTACAAGCATGGCTGCCACTTGAATTATCCTCCTACTGCAGTATTCATCACACGAGCGAAAACAGTTGGGCATTATGACACTTCTTTCACCCTGAATGCCCCTGTTACCTAGCAGTAAATAGGTACCTGGGAGTTAGTCAGCTGTCACGGGCTGCTTCCTGTGGGTGGAGGCCTGGTCGAGGACCGGGGCGCGGGGACACTAAAAAGCCCCGAAATCATCTCATGATAACCACATAACTCTTTGGCTGCCACGACAACTCTAGTGGCCCTGAAGGCTTCCACTCGAGTACACGAACTCATGGACTTGACTTGCACTCATTCACTGTTCATTGATCACCGTTAAGTGTATCTTGGAGCAACAGGAGCCTCGTTTACTCGAACTGTTTGCCCTTAATCAGTTGTACCTTGTTGCCAACCCTGTCGCTAAGTACCTGGGGTCAGGTTCACGAAGCAGTTACGCATTGATTTTTCAATGCGTAACTGCTGAGTGATTGCGTAACTGCTTCATGAATCTTGTACCAGAGGAACTGCCACTATTCAAACCGCAGTCATACACTGGTTGTGCAGCCCGTCCTCCTAAGGTCCCTAACGTCAAGGAACCGTCGTACATAAATAGTCTCTCCTAACCTACAACACAGAAAACGGGAGAGGGTGTCAACTTCGCCAGCCGATTTCATTTTCTAGCACGATAATTTTTGGCCTTATGTAGAGTATACGTCAAAATGCGACGTGCTATTGGGAGGTCGGATTGGGTAATCACACTGCTGTTATCCTCGGCCCTGTTGGTATCCGCACAGCCTGGATATGGATATAACATGGATATCTTAGTACCCAGATCCTGGACTTGTAGATTTTGCTCTCTGACGCGGGATTGGTTCATGAAATACTCACAAAACATCTTAGTGAAGATCAAGCAGGTTGTTCTAGATGTTCTCTAGAAGAACATGTTTTTCTAGATGCCCTAGATGTTCTTTCGTCGTCTTAAGTGTCTATTGACTTTGGTCTGTGGTATGTTCTCGTTCGAACCCCTAGCTCCTCCTGAGTGTCTGAGACGATGCTTAAACCAGCGAGCCTCCTTCCTAGCTCCTCCAAGGTTACGTTTATTCAGGTCATACTGTAATTAGCAGGTCTATGCAACATGCAGGTAGTCATAGTCATGTTGCGGGTGTGGAGTGTCTTATTCCACACCTGAGGGCAACAACCCGTTACCACACCTATGGCAGGTGTGTGTACGTTGAGAATCATCGAACTCGACATAATCATGACATAAGATGAGTATTATATGCCTTGTAGTGCAGAACAGCATATGTGGATGCTCTCGGACGTAGGTTCGAATCCTCGTCTCGGCCCTTGTGGATTTATTCATTTGTTTATCCATATGTAGAGCTCCAGCTCCTGGTCGTAGATGGACTCCTTAGAAACTTCCAGGTAGAGGTGATCTGTTCTTTGCGACAACTGTGTCTCAAGAAGCACTCAAGTGTTACTTGGAGTGCGTGGCGGAGTGCATGTACTCTGTCGTGTTGAGTGCAGCACAGAGCTCCGCGAACTGTGAGTAATGGACGCCCATCAATCATCATTAGCTTGATTGATGTCTTCACACTACATAAATCCAATCATGTTAGCTGGTGTTATTGTTAGACTTGTTGTAAAGTGCCTAGAATGTCTCTCTCTCTCTCTCTCTCTCTCTCTCTCTCTCCCTCTCTCTCTCTCTCTCTCTCTCTCTCTCTCTCTCTCTCTCTCTCTCTCTCTCTCTCTCTCTCTCTCTCTCTCTCCAGAGCAGCCAAGATATCGCATCATACTGTGCATTATTCAACCTATTGATTTGTGACCCGCGTGAAGGTGGACCCCCACTCTGAACTCCTCTCTACAATGGCACTGTTGGGCGCCACAGTGCCAGTTGTTGTGTGTGAACTTGTGTTGAATGACTGTAATTGCCTCCAGCCACTGATTAAATTAACAATATCTTTTGTGTTGATTTCGGGGCTTTAGTGTCCCCGCGGCCCGGTCCTCGACCAGGCCTCCACCCCCCAGGAAGCAGCCCGTGACAGCTGACTAACACCCAGATACCTATTTTACTGCTAGGTAACAAGGGCATAGGGTGAAAGAAACTCTGCCCATTGTTTCTCGCCGGCGCCTGGGATCGAACCCGGGACCACAGGATCACAAGTCCAGCGTGCTGTCCGCTCGGCCGACCGGCTCCCAGCCTGTTAGGTAGTTTCTTAACCGGTTTAGACTGTCAGTATCGGGCCAAGTTGAAGGGATAGGCAGTTGAAGGGCACTTTCCGTCCCCGTATGATTCTATAACCGTCCCATGGACAGTGCTTGAATACTAGTATATTAGACAGGACCTCCTTCCCTGTCCCCATGTTCTGTCGCGATGCTTGTCTGTTCCTATATGTTGTCTGTCTCACGGCTGACAGGACATTCCTGTCACTGATACATGAGGGGGGAGAGGGGCGTGGGGTTCACGCCTGCTGTCTGTCTGTCTGTCTATTGGAGATCGATAGATACGTCAGTCTAATAGATACGTCAGTCTATTGGAGATAGATAGATACGTCAGTCTATTGGAGATAGATACGTCAGTCTATTGGAGATAGATACGCCAGTCTATTGGAGATAGATACGCCAGTCTATTGGAGATAGATACGCCAGTCTATTGGAGATAGATACGTCAGTCTATTGGAGATACATACGTCAGCTTATTGGAGATACATACGTCATTCTATTGGAGATAGATACGTCAGTCTATTGGAGTTAGATAGATACGTCAGTCTATTGGATATATATAGATACGTCAGTCTATTGGAGATAGATACGTCAGTCTGTTGGAGATAGATAGATACGTCAGTCTATTGGAGATAGATACGTCAGTCTATTGGAGATAGATAGATACGTCAGTCTGTTGGAGATAGATACGTCAGTCTATTGGAGATAGATAGATACGTCAGTCTATTGGAGATAGATACGTCAGTCTATTGGAGATAGATACACATTGCCATAGTTACAAGCGCTTCTGCTAGCCTGAGTTTTATAGCGTAATTGCGTTAATTGGCCACTGATCCGGTTTTTGGGGTCGGTCGGTTATATCGCGTTCTGGCTGTATATAAAGATTAATTCCTGGTTTGTTTCTCTGTTTTTTTCACTTGAAATGATAGAGTTAATAATTTGTTTTGTGTTTTGGGGCTCACGGGACATGAAGACTGGTTGCTTTGTTTTGCTTTATTGATGTCCTGTTTTTGTTTTATTTGCTTATTTGAAGCAAATAAGCAAATAATATAATCCACTCTCCACTGTATCCAAGTCTAAATTTTCTACTATATCGTTTTCTCCACTAAGTTGTTACATTGTGCTCTAAATCAATATTGAACTCTTATTGTAAGGGTGTTTATTCTCCATTCAACTGGGGGGTGTTCACTCTTAATCACTCTCAACAATTATGTCACGTGGCAATTGGTTGCACAAATCAACAACCCTGTTACCGAACCAGTATTTACCCCAGGTCTTTCCTAAATCTAAACTTATCCAATTTGTACCCATTGTTTCGTGTTCTGTCTTGTGTTGATACTTTTAATACCCCTATTAATATCCCTTTTGTTACCATTAACTTGTAATTTTATAATATTGGGTGGACTAAACAGATGGTTAGCGATGTACCGAGACCTGAGAGTCTGGCCGTGTTGTCAACATCTCTCTCAAACTAGCAGGCTGTTGGTGCTGGCCTCCGGGTGGGGGCAGCGGTGAAGGACAGTGACAGGTCAAGTTCTTCCTGACCATGGTGCCATGGGGAGCCGGTCGGCCGAGCGGACAGCACGCTGGACTTGTGATCCTGTGGTCCTGGGTTCCATCCCAGGCGCCGGCGAGAAACAATGGGCAGAGTTTCTTTCACCCTATGCCCCTGTTACCTAGCAGTAAAATAGGTACCTGGGTGTTAGTTAGCTGTCACGGGCTGCTTCCTGGGGGTGGAGGCCTGGTCGAGGACCGGGCCGCGGGGACACTAAAGCCCCGAAATCATCTCAAGATAACCTCAAGATACACGAGGTTTCAGTGGTGTTTAACACTTGTATGTTGTCAGTTGCTATCTTGGTGATTGGGCAGTTGTGGCAGTCACGAGTAATGGTGGTGATTGTGGTAGTGATGGTGGTGGTGATGGTGGTAGTGATGGTGACTGGGAATAGTGGTAGTGATGGTGACTGGGAATGGTGTAGTAGAGGCCAAGAGAGCGGTAGTGATGGTGATAGTGGTAGTGGTGGTGATAGTGGTAGTGATGGTGGTGGTGGTGATGGTGACGGAATGGTGTAGTAGAGGCGAAGAGAGTGGTAGTGATGGTGATAGTGGTAGTGATGGTGGTAGTGATAGTGGTAGTGATGGTGGTGGTGATGGTGGTAGTGATGGTGGTGGTGATGGTGGTAGTGATGGTGGTAGTGATAGTGGTAGTGATGGTGACTGGGTATGGTGTAGTAGAGGCCAAGAGAGCGGTAGTGATGGTGATGGTGGTAGTGATGGTGATGGTGGTAGCGATGGTGATGGTGGTAGCGATGGTGATGGTGATAGTGGTAGTGATGGTGGTGGTGATAGTGGTAGTGATGGTGATGGTGGTAGCGATGGTGATGGTGATAGTGGTAGTGATGGTGACTGGGAATGGTGTAGTAGAGGCCAAGAGAGTGGTAGTGATGGTGGTAGTGATAGTGGTGGTGATAGTGGTAGTGAGGGTGGTGGTGATGGTGGTAGTGATGGTGACTGGGAATGGTGTAGTAGAGACCAAGAGAGCGGTAAAGAGTCTGGTGGTGGGGGGAGATGGAGACCAACGATGCAGGAGAGCAATCATTATAACATCACAGAGAGCAACTGGATATCGTGTGTATGCAAATGAGGCTCGTTATCCTCGCCTCTGGCTACGAGTCCCTCGCTCGCCAGGGTCCCAGGGACTCGCCAGCTGAGGGGAAATAGTCAGGGAGGTCTTTACCTGCCCCTCACTTGTCCCTAAGGGCATCGAACCCCTGACTCATTTTCTATTTTATTTTGCATTTTTTAGCCTCGTGAAGAGAGATATATTTCCCAGGGTTATTGCAGAGGGAGATGCTGAAGTGATTTGGGATTACTGTCCTCCAGCTCGTCTCTGTGTGGTGATAGAGGGTGGTAGAGGTGTGGTGGTAGAGGGTGGTAGTGGTGTGGTGGTAGAGATGGTAGTGGTGTGGTGGAAAACTGTGCTGTCAAGTCTTGAGTATTGCTCGGTTCTCAGTTCCCCTTTCAGAGCGGGGAAGATCTCTGGCTTAGAGGAATATAGAGAACATATACGGCACGCATAGACACGATAAAACATCTGAATTATTGGGATCGTCTCAAATCTCTCCAAATGTACTCGCTGGAAAAGAGACGTGAAAGGTATCAAATAATATATACATGGAAGATACTGGAGGGCCAGGGCCCAAATTTGCACAGTAGCATAACAACATACTGGAGCGAAAGATACGGAAGGAAATGCAGAATAGAACCAGTGAGTAGAGGCGCCGTAGGCACAATCAGAGAACAATGAACATCAGGGGTTCACGGCTGTAACACCCAGCAAGCATTAGAAGTATTACTGGAACAAAGGTGGATGTCTTCAAGAAGTATTTAGACAAGTTCTTGCAAGAAGTGCCTGACCAATCGAGTTGTGGATATGTTGGCCTGCGGGCCGCTTCAAGCAACAGCCTGGTGGACTGGAAACTGTATCAAAGGTCGAACCTGGCCCCAGGCCGGGCTCAGGGAGTAGAAAAATTCCCGAAATCCTCTCCAGGTATGTTCCAGGCGTTGTGGATGGGGTGGTGGTTATAGTTCTGTTGTTTACCTATCAGTGTTGACAGGAAAGTGAGGTCCATGTCCCCGCCACTTGGGCTGGACGGTAGATCGACGATCTGGCTTCATGCGGGTCGGCGTTCAATCCCCACGACCGTCCACAAGTGGTTGGGCACCATTCCCTTCCTGTCCCCGTCGCATCCCAAATCCTTATCCTGACCCCTTCCCAGTGCTAGTCATAATGGCTTGGCGCTTTCCCCCTGATAGTTCCTTCCGTCTACTCCCCCCCCCCCCCCCGCCTGCTAGCAGTGTTGTGATTGGTGCGTTATAGATTAACTGTCTTGTCATAACAGTTAAACTTTTACGGTCATAACCTTTGTTAAGACTGGTCGTACCTCAACCTAATTAGGTCGTTGAAGACTTCGCGAGTCTTACGATACGGAAATTAGTCACTATTAACACAAAGTCTTATGTTAAAGTGATTTCTTGCTTGATCGGCGTTCAATCCCAGAGTGTCCTAGTTCCTCATTTTGGGTGTTTCAAGTGGAGGATAGACATGTGGGGAGCCGGTCGGCCGAGCGGACAGCACACTGGACTTGTGATCCTGTGGTCCCGGGTTCGATCCCAGGCGCCAGCGAGAAACAATGGGCAGAGTTTCTTTCACCCTATGCCCCTGTTACCTGGGTGTTAGTCAGCTGTCACGGGCTGCTTCCTGGGGGTGGAGGCCTGGTCGAGGACCGGGCCGCGGGGACACTAAAGCCCCGAAATCATCTCAAGATAATCTCAAGATATATATGAATACCTTTGGGTGAAAATGAAGAAGAGGTGATTCGTGAAGGCCAACAGGAGCTGCCTTGTTCTGGTGCAACTACTACAGTCTACTTGTTCCAGCCTTTCTAAAGTTCTTCCCGTTCTCCTTTGCTACAGAAAAAGTGTGTATTTAGTGTGTTGCCTCTTAGGCCGAACGCATATAACTCTACTCGGCTATTTTCTCCCCCCCTCCAACCGAATATTTACACATATTTAGATTTAGTTAACGAATTTTAGAAATTCATTTTCAAAGCCGATGGCCGGTCTAAGGGGCGGGTTCTGTGTGGCAGTAATCGTGTGTTGTTGCGAAGTGTTTACATCCTTGACAATCGACTTGAGAATGGTCCAGGACGGAGCGAAACGTGGTCGTCCCTTCACCTTCTAGTGTGTGGTCTGGTCAACATACTTCAGCCACGTTATTGTGACTCCTCGCCTTGTGTTCCAGCACCTGTGAAGAACAAATGATTGTGTTGCTATATGTGACTCGCGTCTCTGAAGCTCATTCTTCAGAAGCGTTAGCATGTTCAGGGCCCGTGTTGTATGTTAGGTCTACCCTGCTCCACGGGTGTCAGCCTGGCCCCCCCCAGGTGCCATCACTCTCACACACACAGGCACCACTCCCAGCTTGGCCCTCATTCACGCTATGGTCAGGGGCTCAGTCTCCTGCCCCTCCAGTTGTTCCCAAACATATTCTTGCAAATTGCTCGGAATTAACAGGGAAAATATAGCATTTTAACTATTCGGGAAGTTTCTCTGTCTGTCTGTCTCTCTCTCTCTCTCTCTCTCTCTCTCTCTCTCTCTCTCTCTCTCTCTCTCTCTCTCTCTCTCTCTCTCTCTCTCTCTCTCTCTCTCTCTCTCTCTCTACCTCTCTCTCTACCTCTCTCTCTACCTCTCTCTCTACCTCTGTCTCTCTCTCTCTCTCTCTCTCTCTCTCTCTCTCTCTCTCTCTCTCTCTCTCTCTCTCTCTCTCTCTCTCTACCTCTACCTCTCTCTCTACCTCTCTCTCTACCTCTCTCTCTACCTCTCTCTCTCTCTCTCTCTCTCTCTCTCTCTCTCTCTCTCTCTCTCTCTCTCTCTCTCTCTCTCTCTCTCTCTACCTCTCTCTCTACCTCTCTCTCTACCTCTCTCTCTACCTCTCTCTCTCTCTCTCTCTCTCTCTCTCTCTCTCTCTCTCTCTCTCTCTCTCTCTCTCTCTCTCTCTCTCTCTCTCTCTCTCTCTCTCTCTCTCTCTACCTCTCTCTCTACCTCTCTCTCTACCTCTCTCTCTACCTCTCTCTCTCTCTCTCTCTCTCTCTCTCTCTCTCTCTCTCTCTCTCTCTCTCTCTCTCTCTCTCTCTCTCTCTCTCTCTCTCTCTCTCTCTCTCTCTCTCTCTCTACCTCTCTCTCTACCTCTCTCTCTACCTCTCTCTCTCTCTCTCTCTCTCTCTCTCTCTCTCTCTCTCTCTCTCTCTCTCTCTCTCTCTCTCTCTCTCTCTCTCTCTCTCTCTCTCTCTCTCTCTCGTGGATTTGGTTTAAACGTAAAATATCTCTGTAAACATGTTAGGAGAAAATATTGTTGCAAAATGTTGAGACCTGGGAGTTGGAAAGGTACGCTCTGGTAGTCGTAAAGTAGAGGTAGATATAGAGGGGCTGCCCTCTGTTGCCGCCTCTCACGACACGGCTCTAGCCATGGCAAGAGCGGCACCATATATATTATCTCTAAATTTGTCTCTTATCTCTCTCACTATCTCTTGACAGCTGCCAGCATGGAGGACACTTGACACTGAAAATTGTAACTTTAGGAAGCCTTAATATTTTTTCTGCTACGAACTATATTAAACGGTACTGTTCGAATGACAAATTCGAGCAGTATTACTGTTCGAATGACAAATTCGAGCAGTATTACTGTTCGAATGACAAATTCGAGCAGTATTACTGTTCGAATGACAAATTCGAGCAGTATTACTGTTCGAATGACAAATTCGAGCAGTATTACTGTTCGAATGACAAATTCGAGCAGTATTACTGTTCGAATGACAAATTCGAGCAGTATTACTGCTCGAATGACATATTCGATCAGTATTACTGTTCGAATTTATCTATTTATCTACTGATCTACTTATCACCTGTGGGTCGAATCACTCATGGGAACAGGTGGAGAATTGTTGCCAATTATTATTATTACTTATAATTATTTGTGATATATTTGTAAGTATAATTAGCATCATTGTCAACTCATCAACTCTTCAAAAATGATGTCGATTGAGTTCGTTATACAATGTCGATCCTGAGCTGCTCAACTCTGATCTCATTCTGGCGATTGACATAGAATGTTGAGCTAATGTGGTTATCTTGAGGTTATCTTGAGATGATTTCGGGGCTTTAGTGTCCCCGCGGCCCGGTCCTCGACCAGGCCTCCACCCCCAGGAAGCAGCCCTTGACAGCTGACTAACACCCAGGTACCTATTTTACTGCTAGATAACAGGGGCATAGGGTGAAAGAAACTCTGCCCATTGTTTCTCGCCGGCGCCTGGGATCGAACCCAGGACCACAGGATCACATGTCCAGCGTGCTGTCCGCTCGGCCGACCGGCTCCCCTGTGAATGATAGAATGAATCTAATATGGTGGGCTTCAGCCAAGACAAAGATACAGCGGTTTCGCTGTTCCGTTCTGTAAGTGGAAGTGTGTGGATTATCCTCGCTGGGATTTCTAACAGCCGAAGATGCACATTGCCTAAGACGCAGACCACTTCGCTAAGAAATGTTCACGTGTTCACAATTACGATGTTTCAGGTTTCGTGAGTTATATTCTACATATCGAACGTTTCTGTTCGAACATTTGAACAGAAACACCAGATTTAATTGCATTCACCTGGGCTCTAGGAGGCTCGAACCGGGGACCCCACGAATGTGAGGTCGAAACTCTATCGACTGAGCTATTGAGACATCTTAATAAGAAAAGTTTATTTTCACGGAAATGTGAATTACAATTTATCAGATTTGAGTTAAATAAGAAGAGGATCTCAGCGTTGGAAATAGCTTTCTATGGTGTAGTTATAAGGAAATACGAATCGAAAACTAATTTGTGGATAAGCATGTCTAAAAATATTCTAAGTCCCTTCCTAATGTAATTGTTTACAATGCCTAGATAGGGTAATTGTTCACAATGCCTAGATAGGGTAATTGTTCACAATGCCTAGATAGGGTAATTGTTTACAATGCCTAGATAGGGTAATTGTTCACAATGCCTAGATAGGGTAATTGTTCACAATGCCTAGATAGGGAAATTGTTCACAATGCCTAGATAGGGAAATTGTTCACAATATCTGTTTTTAGAGACATTAGGAACCTCTAAAGTAGGTTTAGGTTTGATAATTGACAATCTCATAATCTTACAAAATACAGTATCCAACTAGGAGACGCATTTGAAATACAAATATTAATGCAAATACTTAACTTCGGTATCGAATAATTTGTCATTCGAATAATACAGTTTAATACAGTTGTATTAATGCAACTACTCTAGACTAAACGTATAAATTTTTGGTTTATTTTACTTTTTATCATCATTTACGTACAAGGTTATTTTATGCAGGTCTGAAGCAGCCCTGGACTATATGAAGAATTACATAAGGTTGTTAAAAGGTTGTTATATGATGTCAAAATAATCCCCATCACACAGGATGGTAAGTTATACAGATGCATATGATGAGTAGGATTACAGAATCGAGAGGAATTAAAGTAAGAATAGTATTTTTTTTATTAATACATTAGGTACATCTGCATTAGTGCAGCTGCCCTAGACTATATGAAGGGGAGTACAGTGTGTGTCAAGAACTAGCTGCCCTAGACTATATGAAGGGGGAGTACAGTGTGTGTCAAGAACTAGCTGCCCTAGACTATATGATGGGGAGTACAGTGTGTGTCAAGAACTAGCTGCCCTAGACTATATGAAGGGGAGTACAGTGTGTGTCAAGAACTAGCTGCCCTAGACTATATGAAGGGGGAGTACAGTGTGTGTCAAGAACTAGCTGCCCTAGACTATATGAAGGGGGAGTACAGTGTGTGTCAAGAACTAGCTGCCCTAGACTATATGAAGGGGAGTACAGTGTGTGTCAAGAACTAGCTGCCCTAGACTATATGAAGGGGAGTACAGTGTGTGTCAAGAACTAGCTGCCCTAGACTATATGAAGGGGAGTACAGTGTGTGTCAAGAACTAGCTGCCCTAGACTATATGAAGGGGAGTACAGTGTGTGTCAAGAACTAGCTGCCCTAGACTATATGAAGGGGAGTACAGTGTGTGTCAAGAACTAGCTGCCCTAGACTATATGAAGGGGGAGTACAGTGTGTGTCAAGAACTAGCTGCCCTAGACTATATGAAGGGGAGTACAGTGTGTGTCAAGAACTAGCTGCCCTAGACTATATGAAGGGAAGTACAGTGTGTGTCAAGAACTAGCTGCCCTAGACTATATGAAGGGGGAGTACAGTGTGTGTCAAGAACTAGCTGCCCTAGACTATATGAAGGGAAGTACAGTGTGTGTCAAGAACTAGCTGCCCTAGACTATATGAAGGGGAGTACAGTGTGTCAAAAAAGCTAACTAGATGATGCTAAAAAATCCCCATCACACAGGATGGTTAGTCATGCAGAAGCATGTGATGGGCAGTCTGGACTGACAGACTCCGGATGCATTTTGAGGATATCATCAACACAAGAGTGAATAAGGCAGCAGTGGTAATACAAGTCCCCATCTCGCAGGATGGTTAGTCATACAGGGCCATGTGTTTAGTAGCCTGCACTGGCAAATTTTGGGTACACTGTGAGGATATCTTCAAGAACACGAAAAGTAATAAAGAAATTACAAAGCTCCAGGTACCTCATGCCAACGGGTCTGAAAGGTCTAATAACTGGGCATTCAGTGATGTAGTGCGGGAGATCGTGCCGTAGTTCCTGCTCACAGAGTTTGCAACTGGAGTGCTCAGGATTGGGAGACCCGTCACCTGCAGCCACCTGCCACAGGTAACGGTAACCCAACCTGATCCTGGCAACCACTGTGTCGCACAGTCTAGTGGACGTTTTGTGCTGTCCATAGATATAGGTTTCAGATCTGAACAGATCATACTGGACGGACAGCTGTAGTCCGTCCAGTAGACGATTGGACTGAGCCGTCGGTGTAGATACAATGCTCGTGAGATCTTAAATTCTCGATAAAATTCTAAAAAAACATCCCCATAAGAAAGTCTACGGAGGCATCAAGCCGTATTTGACTATATCGACACAGCAGTGGTTAAAATGATGGATTTATTGCTAGGGGCTAGATTCACGAAGTAGTTACGCAAGTACTTACGATCGTGTACATCTTTCCTCAATCTTTGACGGCTTTGTTTACATTTATTAAACAGTTTACAAGCATGAAACCTTCCTAATCAACTGTTGTTATTGTTATAAACAGCCTCCTGGTGCTTCGGAGCTCATTAACTGTTTAATAATTGTAAACAAAGCCGCCAAAGATTGAGAAAAGATGGACAGGTTCGTAAGTGCTTGCGTAACTGCTTCGTGAATCTAGCCCCAGGTTCGTAAGTGCTTGCGTAACTGCTTCGTGAATCTGACCTCAGATCATACTGACAAGAACCCGAGATGTCAGACTTCTTGAAAGTCCGTTGGACCTTTAGTTTAGCTTTAGTGTGTTGGTTATCTCTTCCGAAGTCTTAGAATGCTAATTCAATCTTGGGTAATCCACTTCAACACCACACTCAGGGGATTAATTTGGCACTCAAAAGTTTAACCCCAACCGAGAGATTTAGCCCTTGTTGTTGGTGTCACAGGGAGAGGCCGGGATTTTAGTCACTGTTGGAAAGGGTCTTTGAGTGAATTACAGGTTCCTTAAATCAAGGTTAGTCATAGAGAGCTCTAGAGGTTTAAAATATCTAGAGGTTTTGTGGACAAAGTCACATTCATAGCAACTATTCTCCGCCAAGATCCGAGGTTATCTTGAGATGATTTCGGGGTTTTGAGTGTCCCCGCGGCCCGGTCCTCGACCAGGCCTCCACCCCCAGGAAGCAGCCCGTGACAGCTGACTAACACCCAGGTACCTATTTTACTGCTAGGTAACAGGGGCATAGAGTGAAAGAAACTCTGCCCATTGTTTCTCGCCGGCGTCTGGGATCGAACCCAGGACCACAGGATCACAAGTCCAGCGTGCTGTCCGCTCGGCCGACCGGCTCCCATAGATCAAAATTAGTAGTAGATCAAAATTAACATTTAGGAAGAAGGTTTTGTACATGTAAATAGCATAACCTATTGTGTGGAGTGTGTGTGTGTGTGTTTAGCATGTTTAGGAACTTAAACAGAGGAGCTGTGTGTTATCTGAAAATAATTTATTATAGCTCTGATTGTAGATATTTGCTGGGTGATGATGGGCTAGAGGTAATTTGCAGTGGTTGAACCCATTGCACAGATATCGTATGTAAGATTGGGATAGAGTAGCGTGTAATAGAGTATAATAGTATAATAGATAATGGATAGAGTATAATGAGAGGAGAGCGGAGTGGGGAATATAATATCTAATTTTTAGAGAGTATATCGACAGGTTTCGATCATGTGTTGAATATAAAGAGTGAAGTTGATAGTCTCTTATCTACATATAGGCCAAGAAATTTTCCAACAAGCAATTACAGAAGCGATCAAGGAACAACCTGTCTATGTATATTATACATAATATGTATATTACATGTATTAATTATTATACACGGAGTGAAGGGGTTTCTTAACCCTCGAGCATGACCTCAATATTTGTTTAATAATGTATATATACGCAAATTATGTATATAATATATCAACCCGTTCTCGCACTTGCTTACAGTCAATATTGTCTTATTTAATAAGTGCATATGTGACATACTGATTGATTGTGAATATTTTAGTTTACCTTAAAAAGCTTCATAGAAAACACCGACCTCGCCTAACCTTCTTAGTATGTTAACATAAGCATCTTATTGCTTCGTAATTACAATTATTACTTAACATATACCTATAATTCGTAATTACAATTATTACTTAACCTATACCGTTGATAGGTTAAGTAATAATTGTATATAAGAAGCAATCTTAACATACTAAGAAGGTTAGGTGAGGTCGGTGTTTTCTATGAAGCTTTTTAAGGTAAACTAAAATATTCACAATCAATCAGTATGTCACATATGCACTTATTAAATAAGACAATATTGACTATAAGCAAGTGCGAGAACGGGTTGAATATATATACAGACATCTAAATCTTCAAAGATGTTATTTAAGATCCACACTGTTTAGGGACTATAGCCATCGTATGTACATATCACAAACAGTCTCCGTGGTGTAGTGGCAAGACACTCGCCTGGCGTTCCGCGAGCGCTATGTCATGGGTTCGTATCCTGGCCGGGGAGGATTTACTGGGCGCAATTCCTTAACTGTAGCCTCTGTTTAACGCAACAGTAAAATGTGTACTTGGATGAAAAAACGATTCTTCGCGGCAGGGGATCGTATTCCAGGGACCATAGGATTAAGGACTTGCCCGAAACGCTACGCGTACTAGTGGCTGTACAAGAATGTAACAACTCTTGTATATATCTCATATCAACAATACACATTTAACTATTGTATATAATACAGTTTAACTTGTATGAGAAAGAACAAAGGTGTCCCATTGTCCGAATTTTGTCCTCAATTGTTGCTATCTTATGATATCACTGAATGAAATATATATAGCCAGATAAGAGTACTATCAAAGTCAGGGTCGTCGAGGTATTCATCCCCATATACAGGAAAGTAGACAAAGGTAAAGTAGATAAAGATAAAGTAGATAAAGATAAAGAATGTAAGCTATAATAAACATAGGAATATTCAACTGAACAACAACAACAGGAGATAAGCTTGGAACTGCAACTTCGGCTGAGGGTTCGAGTCTCTGCTAAGCTGAGGAGAATGTCTCGTTATCTTTTGAGACATGTCCCCTGGGAGGAGATGGGGGGGAGGGATGCTGTGTATATATAGGCCAAAGGGAGGTCTGGAAGCCTTGGGGTCCAGGAGCTAGATTCACGAAGTAGTTACGCAAGCACTTACGAATCTGGGGCTAGATTCACGAAGTAGTTACACAAGCACTTACGAACCTGGGGCTAGATTCACGAAGTAGTTACGCAGGTACTTACGAACCTGGGGCCAGATTCACGAAGCAGTTACGCAAGTACTTACGAACCTGGGGCCAGATTCACGAAGTAGTTACGCAAGTAATTACGAACCTGGGGCTAGATTCACGAAGCAGTTACGTAAGCATTTACGAACCTGGGACCAGATTCGCGAAGCAGTTACATAAGTACTTACCAATCTGGGGCCAGATTCACGAAGCAGCTACGCAAGCACTTACGAACCTGGTGACCAGATTCTCGAAGCAGTTACGCAAGCACTTACGAACGTGTACAGCTTTTCTCAATCTTTGGCGGCTTTGTTTACAATTATTAAACAGTTAATGAGCTCCGAAGCACCAGGAGGCTGTTTATAACAATAACAACAGTTGATTGGCAAGTTTTCATGCTTGTAAACTGTTTAATAAATGTAACCAAAGCCGTCAAAGATTGAGGAAAGATGTACACGTTCGTAAGTGCTTGCGTAACTACTTCGTGAATCTGGCCCCAAGTTCGTAAATGCTTGCGTAACTGCTTCATGAATCCGGGTCCAGGGGGGTCGGGCAGTAAGGTAACTAGAGTCAGATATGAACGGTCCAAAGAGGGCAGTTGTCTAGTCATTTGGTATGTGTCACATGTGAGAATTGAATAATGTTCATTTGCAGGTATGTAAAGGTGAGAATTGTGTTTCTGTTTGATGGATTCGTTCATCATGCCCCTGTTACCTAGCAGTAAATAGGTACCTGGGAGTTAGTCAGCTGTCACGGGCTGCTTCCTGGGGGTGGAGGCCTGGCCGAGGACCGGGCCGCGGGGACACTAAAGCCCCAAAATCATCTCAAGATAACCTCAAGAAGATCATCGTTCATCTCGTTCGTTAGGGGAGCCGGTCGGCCAAGCGGACAGCACGCTGGACTTGTGATCCTGTGGTCCTGGGTTCGATCCCAGCCGCCGGCGAGAAACAATGGGCAGAGTTTCTTTCACCCTATGCCCCTGTTACCTAGCAGTAAAATAGGTACCTGGGTGTTAGTCAGCTGTCACGGGCTGCTTCCTGGGGGTGGAGGCCTGGTCGAGGACCGGGCCGCGGGGACACTGAAGCCCCGAAATCATCTCAAGATAACCTCAAGAAGATAACCCTCTTGTCTCCAGCAATTTCAGAGTAACAGGAATCTATAACCCCGCACCACTCATCTCGCGCATCTCGCGCATGTCACAGCCTCCGAAGCTAAAAGGTTAAACGTGAAATCTGTTCGAAAAGGAAGGAGCTCGGAGGCACAGGAATACGAGAAATTGGCGAACCGTGAAAGAATAACAGGTGTGTGTGTGTGTGTGTGTGTGTGTGTACTCACCTAGTTGTACTCACCTAGTTGTACTCACCTAGTTGTGTCTGCAGGATCGAGCATTGACTCTTGGATCCCGCCTTTCGAGCAACGGTTGTTTACAGCAATGACTCCTGTCCCATTTCCCTATCATACCTGGTTTTAAAATTATGAATAGTATTTGCTTCCACAACCTGTTCCTGAAGTGCATTCCATTTCCCCACTACTCTCACGCTAAAAGAAAACTTCCTAACATCTCTGTGACTCATCTGAGTTTCAAGCTTCCACCCATGTCCCCTCGTTCTGTTACTATTCCGTGTGAACATTTCGTCTATGTCCACTCTGTCAATCCCTCTGAGTATCTTATACGTTCCTATCATGTCCCCCCTCTCCCTTCTTCTTTCTAGTGTCGTAAGGCACAGTTCCCTCAGGCGCTCCTCATACCCCATCCCTCGTAGCTCTGGGACGAGTCTCGTTGCAAACCTCTGAACCTTTTCCAGTTTCATTATATGCTTCTTCAGATGGGGACTCCATGATGAGGCGGCATACTCTAAGACTGGCCTCACGTAGGCAGTGTAAAGCGCCCTAAATGCCTCCTTACTTAGGTTTCTGAATGATGTTCTAACTTTTGCCAGTGTAGAGTACGCTGCTGTCGTTATCCTATTTATATGTGCCTCAGGAGATAGATTAGGTGTTACGTCCACCCCCAGGTCTCTTTCACGCGTCGTCACAGGTAGGCTGTTCCCTTTCATTGTGTACTGTCCCTTTGGTCTCCTATCTCCTAGTCCCATTTCCATAACTTTACATTTGCTCGTGTTGAATTCCAGTAGCCATTTCTCTGACCATCTCTGCAACCTGTTCAGGTCCTCTTTGATGATCCTGCAATCCTCATCTGTCACAACTCTTCTCATCAACTTTGCGTCATCCGCAAACATCGACATGTAGGACTCTACGCCTGTAAACATGTCGTTAACATATACAAGAAATAGAATTGGTCCCAGCACCGATCCTTGAGGTACTCCACTTGTTACTGTTCGCCAGTCCGACTTCTCGCCCCTTACCGTAACTCTTTGGCTCCTTCCTGTTAGGTAGTTCCTTATCCATTCTAGGACCTTTCCCCCCACCCCCGCCTGCCTCTCGAGCTTGAACAGCAGTCTCATGTGCGGTACTGTATCAAAGGCTTTTTGGCAGTCCAGAAATATGCAGTCTGCCCAACCATCTCTGTCCTGTCTTATCCTCGTTATTTTATCATAGAATTCCAGAAGGTTTGTTAGGCACGATTTCCCTGTCCAGAACCCATGTTGATGTTTGTTCACAAACCTAATGTTCTCCAGGTGTGCAACCAGTCGTAGCCTAATTATTCTTTCCAGTATTTTACAGGGGATGCTTGTCAGTGATACAGGTCTATAGTTAAGTGCCTCCTCCCTATCACCTTTCTTGAAGATCGGCACGACATTTGCCTTCTTCCAGCAACTGGGCAATTCTCCTGACATAAGTGACTCATTAAAGATCATTGCCAGAGGCACGCTGAGGGCCTGCGCTGCTTCCTTTAGTATCCACGGTGATACTTTGTCTGGTCCAACTGCTTTAGTTGCATCTAGAGTTGTCAACTGTTTCATTACCTCCTCTGCTGTCACCTCTATATCTGATAGTCTTTCATCTAGGGTAACCCCTTCGAACAATGGGAGCTGCTCAGGCTCGGTAGTGAACACTCCATGGAAACTGGCATTCAGTGCCTCGCAGATTTCCTTGTCACTTTCAGTATATGCCCCCTCTGTCTTCCTTAGTCTTGTCACTTGGTCGTTCACCGACATTTTTCTTCTTATATGACTGTGTAGTAACTTAGGTTATTTTTTCGCTTTGATTGCAATATCGTTCTCATAGTCCCTTTCCGATGTTCGTCTTATGTTAATGTAATCGTTCCTAGCTCTGTTGTATCTGCTTCTGTTGTCCTCTGTTCTTTGTCTTCTGTACTTCCTCCACTCCCGCCTGCTGGCCATTTTTGCTTCCTGACACTGTCTATTAAACCATGGGTTATTATATTCCTTCTTATTTTTTCCCTTTACTGTTGGTATAAATCTCTCTTCGGCCTCCTGGCATTTCTGTATTACTAGGTCCATCATATCTTGGACTGTTTTTCCTCTAATTTCTTCCTCCCACTGCACTTCACCCAGATAGTCCCTTATCCTCTTATAGTCCCCTTTCCTGTAGTCAGCTCTCCTTTCCCAGATCTCTTGTCCCATGTGTGTGTGTGTGTGTGTGTGTGTGGAACTGGTTGCAAAAGGAGACACACATGCAACATTTTGCACCTAAGAAGTGGTAGGGAATTTTACGAAGATGGTGGGGATTTTGTACGTGTATTTTTTCAGAGGGTTTAGGGATTTGTGTAGACACGTGTGGAAGTCACTGTGGGAGAGGTGAGGAAGTCACTGTGGGAGAGGTGAGGAAGTCACTGTGGGAGAGGACGTGGAAGTCACTGTGGGAGAGGACGTGGAAGTCACTGTGGGAGAGGACGTGGAAGTCACTATGGGAGAGGCGTGGAAGTCACTGTGGGAGAGGTGTGGAAGTCACTGTGGGAGAGGACGTGGAAGTCACTATGGGAGAGGCGTGGAAGTCACTGTGGGAGAGGTGTGGAAGTCACTGTGGGAGAGGACGTGGAAGTCACTGTGGGAGAGGACGTTGAAGTCACTATGGGAGAGGCGTGGAAGTCACTGTGGGAGAGGTGTGGAAGTCACTGTGGGAGAGGACGTGGAAGTCACTATGGGAGAGGCGTGGAAGTCACTGTGGGAGAGGTGTGGAAGTCACTGTGGGAGAGGACGTGGAAGTCACTATGGGAGAGGCGTGGAAGTCACTGTGGGAGAGGTGTGGAAGTCACTGTGGGAGAGGACGTGGAAGTCACTGTGGGAGAGGACGTGGAAGTCACTATGGGAGAGGCGTGGAAGTCACTGTGGGAGAGGCGTGGAAGTCACTGTGGGAGAGGACGTTGAAGTCACTGTGGGAGAGGTGTGGAAGTCACTGTGGGAGAGGACGTGGAAGTCACTGTGGGAGAGGTGTGGAAGTCACTGTGGGAGAGGACGTGGAAGTCACTGTGGGAGAGGACGTGGAAGTCACTGTGGGAGAGGACGTGGAAGTCACTGTGGGAGAGGACGTGGAAGTCACTGTGGGAGAGGACGTGGAAGTCACTGTGGGAGAGGTGTGGAAGTCACTGTGGGAGAGGACGTGGAAGTCACTGTGGGAGAGGACGTTGAAGTCACTGTGGGAGAGGTGTGGAAGTCACTGTGGGAGAGGACGTGGAGGTCACTGTGGGAGAGGTGTGGAAGTCACTGTGGGAGAGGACGTGAAAGTCACTGTGGGAGAGGACGTTGAAGTCACTGTGGGAGAGGTGAGGAAGTCACTGTGGGAGAGGTGTGGAAGTCACTGTGGGAGAGGTGAGGAAGTCACTGTGGGAGAGGACGTGGAAGTCACTGTGGGAGAGGACGTTGAAGTCACTGTGGGAGAGGTGAGGAAGTCACTGTGGGAGAGGACGTGGAAGTCACTGTGGGAGAGGACGTTGAAGTCACTGTGGGAGAGGACGTGGAAGTCACTGTGGGAGAGGACGTGGAAGTCACTGTGGGAGAGGTGTGGAAGTCACTGTGGGAGAAGCGTGGAAGTCACTGTGGGAGAGGTGAGGAAGTCACTGTGGGAGAGGTGTGGAAGTCACTGTGGGAGAGGACGTGGAAGTCACTGTGGGAGAGGACGTTGAAGTCACTATGGGAGAGGCGTGGAAGTCACTGTGGGAGAGGTGTGGAAGTCACTGTGGGAGAGGACGTGGAAGTCACTATGGGAGAGGCGTGGAAGTCACTGTGGGAGAGGTGTGGAAGTCACTGTGGGAGAGGACGTGGAAGTCACTATGGGAGAGGCGTGGAAGTCACTGTGGGAGAGGTGTGGAAGTCACTGTGGGAGAGGACGTGGAAGTCACTGTGGGAGAGGACGTGGAAGTCACTATGGGAGAGGCGTGGAAGTCACTGTGGGAGAGGCGTGGAAGTCACTGTGGGAGAGGACGTTGAAGTCACTGTGGGAGAGGTGTGGAAGTCACTGTGGGAGAGGACGTGGAAGTCACTGTGGGAGAGGTGTGGAAGTCACTGTGGGAGAGGACGTGGAAGTCACTGTGGGAGAGGACGTGGAAGTCACTGTGGGAGAGGACGTGGAAGTCACTGTGGGAGAGGACGTGGAAGTCACTGTGGGAGAGGACGTGGAAGTCACTGTGGGAGAGGTGTGGAAGTCACTGTGGGAGAGGACGTGGAAGTCACTGTGGGAGAGGACGTTGAAGTCACTGTGGGAGAGGTGTGGAAGTCACTGTGGGAGAGGACGTGGAGGTCACTGTGGGAGAGGTGTGGAAGTCACTGTGGGAGAGGACGTGAAAGTCACTGTGGGAGAGGACGTTGAAGTCACTGTGGGAGAGGTGAGGAAGTCACTGTGGGAGAGGTGTGGAAGTCACTGTGGGAGAGGTGAGGAAGTCACTGTGGGAGAGGACGTGGAAGTCACTGTGGGAGAGGACGTTGAAGTCACTGTGGGAGAGGTGAGGAAGTCACTGTGGGAGAGGACGTGGAAGTCACTGTGGGAGAGGACGTTGAAGTCACTGTGGGAGAGGACGTGGAAGTCACTGTGGGAGAGGACGTGGAAGTCACTGTGGGAGAGGTGTGGAAGTCACTGTGGGAGAAGCGTGGAAGTCACTGTGGGAGAGGTGAGGAAGTCACTGTGGGAGAGGCGTGGAAGTCACTGTGGGAGAGGTGAGGAAGTCACTGTGGGAGAGGACGTGGAAGTCACTGTGGGAGAGGTGTGGAAGTCACTGTGGGAGAGGACGTGGAAGTCACTGTGGGAGAGGACCTGGAAGTCACTGTGGGAGAGATGTGGAAGTCACTGTGGGAGAGGACGTGGGGAGAATGTTTTTCCCCTGGACGTCAGGACGTCTTTACGAGTTCGTTCAGGATTTTGAAGGGACGCGATAAATTTTTTGTCATGAATTTTTGATAAGGTACCGAGGAATTTTCTTGGGAATATGTGAATTTCTGCGGTCCTAGCGAGGGCTGTTTCCTAGGGTAGGCTGTGGGGAGGGGGCTGTTTCCTAGGGTAGGCTGTGGGGAGGGGACTGTTTCCTAGGGTAGGCTGTAGGGAGGGGACTGTTTCCTAGGGTAGGCTGTGGGGAGGGGGGCTGTTTCCTAGGGTAGGCTGTGGGGAGGGGGCTGTTTCCTAGGGTAGGCTGTGGGGAGGGGGCTGTTTCCTAGGGTAGGCCGTGGGGAGGGGGGCTGTTTCCTAGGGTAGGCTGTGGGGAGGGGGCTGTTTCCTAGGGTAGGCTGTGGGGAGGGGGCTGTTTCCTAGGGTAGGCTGTGGGGAGGGGACTGTTTCCTAGGGTAGGCTGTGGGGAGGGGGCTGTTTCCTAGGGTAGGCTGTGGGGAGGGGGCTGTTTCCTAGGGTAGGCCGTGGGGAGGGGGGCTGTTTCCTAGGGTAGGCTGTGGGGAGGGGGGCTGTTTCCTAGGGTAGGCTGTGGGGAGGGGGCTGTTTCCTAGGGTAGGCCATGGGGGGGGCTGTTTCCTAGGGTAGTCTGTGGGGAGGGGGCTGTTTCCTAGGGTAGGCTGTGGGGAGGGGGGCTGTTTCCTAGGGTAGGCTGTGGGGAGGGGACTGTTTCCTAGGGTAGGCTGTGGGGAGGGGGGCTGTTTCCTAGGGTAGGCTGTGGGGAGGGGACTGTTTCCTAGGGTAGGCTGTGGGGAGGGGGCTGTTTCCTAGGGTAGGACGTGTGGGACTTACCCTGAAGGTAATCATTATAAGAACCTGGTAAAGATAAGGTATCGATTTAAATCTAAACGAGGACACTTTCAAGACAATTCAAACAACCTACGTCAGACCAGGACTAGAATATGCAACTGATTTATTCCACAACTTGTGATGCGCAAAGATAAGCTTGAACGCACAGAGATTTGCAACAATGTTCTTGATAAGTAGATCAAGGCACAAAAGACAGAGTTAGAGAACTCTATCAAGTTGATAGAGTTCTCTAACTCTATCTATGCAATGCAAAATGTTTTGAAAATGTCTCCATCATCAGCCTCTAGGAAAATAGGGAAATGACTTGAGCGTTAAACGATTGAAAACGCCATCACATGAAAGCATATAGCCGAGGTATGGAGTGCTAAACCTTACTATCGTGGTCTGAATTGGCAAGTGGAACTAAATATCTAAACCCTAGAGGATAGAGGGGACATGATCACAACATACAAGGTAATGAAGGGAACAGTCAAGGTGGACAAGGCTAGCCTCTTTAAATTGACAGTAAGATAAGAAAACAGAAGGCAGTTAGCAACGCAAATTACCCAAAGGCACGTCAGCAAAGGCTCGTTATTGCACCGGTAGTTAACAAGTGGAATATGCACTAAAAGTTTTAGAAGCCACCTCCATCTGCAATTTACAGATTCCACAAGGAACTTGAACGTCAAAATACATTTAATTGTTATGCAACAGATGTAACAATGCTAAGAGACGGGGGAGCATAAGGAGCTATAGACGGCACTGAACAAATCCACATGGTCCGTGACGAGGATTCGAACCTGCGTCCGGGAGCAATTATAGACGACACTCATCAGAATACAGGTAAACACACCTTCTCTATCACACTAGAACATCTCCCTGTCTCAGGTCTCCTGTCTCAGATCCCCTGTCTCACGTCCCTTGCCTCCTAGGTCCCTGCTGCCTCTAGTCATTCATTCATACAGTAATATCAACGATGAATAGCAAGAGAAACTCATCATGGTGGGCCTGAGTAGAGGCACAGCTTGGACGGGCTGATTAGCAGCACCTGGGAGCGACTGAAAGGAAGAAAACATACCAGACTTAATCCATAAAAACTTTCCACTCGGATTAGACAAGCTCGAGCGGGGCCGTGAAGACGGGAGGTGGAGGTGATAGAACCTCTGGGAGACAGAGAGAGAGGGAGACAGAGACAGACAGACAGAAACAGACAGATGTGCCATTAGATGCAAAATTTGTTTCCACTTCTAGACTGATAGAAAGGCATAGTCTAATCGACCGTTCCTGCGTGTGGATCCTACTGAATAGTGCCTATTCATTAGTGCCTACTAAATAGTGACTACTCAACAGTGCCTATTCAACAGTGCATACCCAACAGTGCCTACCCAACAGTGCCTAACCAACAGTGCCTACTCAACAGTGCCTACCCAACAGTGCCTACCCAACAGTGCCTATTCAACAGTGCCTATTCAACAGTACCTACCCAACAGTGCCTATTCAACAGTGCCTATTCAACAGTGCCTACCCAACAGTGCCTACCCATCGCTGTTGCTCTCGTATCCACCCTACACCCTCGCCAAGGTCGTCGTATCCACCCTACACCCTCGCCAAGGTCGTCGTATCCACCCTACACCCTCGCCAAGGTCGTCGTATCCACCCTACACCCTCGCCAAGGTCGTCGTATCCACCCTACACCCTCGCCAAGGTCGTCAAACTCATGGCATGGCATTGCTGGAGACAATTACAATCTATACCACATGAACAAATGTGGCCAGTTGCAATATGGGGCCTGAATGTGATAGCGGCTATCTATCAGAACGATGATAGCCGTTATCTATCAGAACAGTGTCATACTCTCCAAACTATTTCACCCAGATTGGTTATATTAATGTCAATTTATATATTCGGGTCAAAGAACACAATATAACTTCGAATTGTACTAGATAAAACTGAATTAAAATTAACAGAATTAACGAAGTATAAAAATCAGTTTTACGAAATATGAAAATTGAAAACTGAAAATAGTAATTAGTAATTACCTTATTGTGTTGTAACTGAACTTAAAAATTAATATAATAGCATTTCCTAATGGACTATACAATGTCCATTAGGAAATGGACATTGAGGGAAGGGAGGGAGCAGGTAGGAAAGAGGGAGAGAGAGAGAGAGAGAAAGAGTGGGAAGGGATGAGGGGTAAGGGAGGGGGGTAAGCGAGACGTTCTTCCCTCACTTGTGTGAGGGGAAGGACACACCTGGAAGAGGAAGAGAATGAGGGAATGAGGGAAATGGACAATTATGAATGTAATTGGTATGGACAAACTTTCCCTTTTAAGCAAAGTTTATGTAAAAGTCTACCATTATCTTGAGATGATTTCGGGGCTTAGCGTCCCCGCGGCCCGGTCTCCTTTTCGTTACACACCCCCAGGAAGCAGCCCGTAGCAGCTGTCTAACTCCCAGGTACCTATTTGCTGCTAGGTGAACAGGGGGGCATCAGGGTGAAAGAAACCCAATTGTTTCCGCCGGGAATCGAACCCGGAATCTTAGGACTATGAATACCGACCGCTGTCCACTCAGCCGTCAGGTTGTATATAACCTTTTTGCCGTGTTGTGGTGCAGGGGTGAGATGCGAGGCAGGGAGTAACCAAAAATCACAGGTTCGAGTCATTTTCACAGCTCCAGTTGATTTTTCTCATTTCAACATTATATAATGCAACATTATCACAATTTTCTTTGCATTTGCAAATTGCAGAACATAACGTTTACACTTCTGGAGCCAGAGTCACGAAACTGTTACGCAAGCACTTACGTTCCTGGGGCCAGATTCATGAAGCAGTTACGCAAGCACTTACGAACCTGGGGCCAGATTCACGAAGCAGTTACGCAAGCACTTACGAACGTGTACATCTTTCCTCAATCTTTGACGGCTTTGGTTACATTTATTAAACAGTTTACAAGCATGAAAACTTGCCAATCAACTGTTGTTATTGTTATAAACAGCCTCCTGGTGCTTCGGAGCTCATTAACTGTTTAATAATTGTAAACAAAGCCGCCAAAGATTGAGGTAAGATGTACAGGTTCGTAAGTGCTTGCGTAACTGCTTCGTGAATCTGGCCCCTGGTTCGTAAGTGTTTGCGTAACTACTTCGTGAATCTGGCCGCAGTTGCGTAAGTGCTTGCGTAACTGCTTCGTGAATCTAACCCCAGGTTCGAAAGTGCTTGCGTAACTGCTTCGTGAATCTAGCCCCAGGTTCGTAAGTGCTTGCGTAACTGCTTCATGAATCTAGCCCTAGGTTCGTAAATGCTTGCGTAACTGCTTCGTGAATCTGACCCCAGGTTCGTAAATGCTTGCGTAACTGCTCCGTGAATCTAACCCCAGGTTCGTAAGTGCTTGCGTAACTGCTCCGTGAATCTAACCCCAGGTTCGTAAGTGCTTGCGTAACTACTTCGTGAATCTGGCCCTCTGATAGTTCGGTAGTTAAGGTGACCTCAAAGAGCAACATATCCAGGGGAGATATTTGTAATATTTAGAATGTATTAAAAGTCTTTCTGCCTGTTCCCCCCTGCTCGTTCCACCGGTTGAATTGCTTGTTAACACTTAGAGGGTAATTAGCAAGGGAAACCTTGCTAATTACCTAAGCCTATGTGGCTATGTGCTGATTGGAACTCAAACGTTCAGATCTGTTATTTGGAACGTTCGGAGCTGTCGTTTGGAACGTTCGGAGCTGTCCTTTGGAACGTTCAGAGCTGTCGTTTGGAACGTTCAGATCTGTTATTTGGAACGTTTAGATCTGTTCTTTGGAACGTTCGGAGCTGTCGTTTGGAACGTTCAGAGCTGTCGTTTGGAACGTTCGGAGCTGTCGTTTGGAATGTTCAGATCTGTTATTTGGAACGTTCGGAGCTGTCATTTGGAACGTTCAGAGCTGTCGTTTGGAACGTTCAGAGCTGTCATTTGGAACGTTCAGAGCTGTCGTTTGGAACGTTCAGAGCTGTCGTTTGGAACGTTCGGAGCTGTCATTTGGAACGTTCAGAGCTGTCGTTTGGAACGTTCGGAGCTGTCATTTGGAACGTTCAGAGCTGTCGTTTGGAACGTTCAGACCTATCATTTGGAATGTTCAGAGCTGTCGTTTGGAACGTTCAGAGCTGTCGTTTGGAACGTTCAGAGCTGTCGTTTGGAACGTTCAGATCTGTCATTTGGAACGTTCAGAGCTGTCATTTGGAACGTTCAGATCTGTCATTTGGAACGTTCAGATCTGTCATTTGGAACGTTCAGATCTGTCGTTTGGAACGTTCAGAGCTGTCGTTTGGAACGTTCAGAGCTGTCGTTTGGAACGTTCAGACCTATCATTTGGAACTTTCAGACCTATCTTATACACCAGAGGGCAGGCAAGTTCAGACGATAGTGAGAAGATAAGGAGATAAAGGGAGGGGAAATGGAGGGAAGGGAGGGAGCGGGTAGGAAAGAGGGAGAGAGAGAGAGAGAGAAAGAGTGGGAAGGGATGAGGGGTAAGGGAGGGGGGTAAGCGAGACGTTCTTCCCTCACTTGTGTGAGGGAAGGTCACACCTGGAAGAGGAAGAGACTGAGGGAATGAGGGAAATGTAAGGGAAATCAAAAGTGTGAGGGAGGAATGAGGTAAGAGTCAGTGTGGTCTTGGAGGAAAAGGCTTGCCAGATCTCTAAACCATTTCTGCCGAAAGAAACTCTCCAAATGTTATCTTCAGGGACCGGCTCTCTCTCTCTCTCTCTCTCTCTCTCTCTCTCTCTCTCTCTCTCTCTCTCTCTCTCTCTCTCTCTCTCTCTCTCTCTCTCTCTCTCTCTCTCTCTCTCTCTCTCTCTCTCACACACACACACACACACACACAGTTTCAAGTGTAGATATGATAGAGCCCAATAGGCTCAGGAACCTGTACACCTGTTGATTGACAGTTGAGAGGCGGGACCAAAGAGCCAGAGCTCAACCCCCGCAAGCACAACTAGGTGAGTACACACACACACTACCAGGGGCCTGGTAGTCTGCTGGATAGCGCGCAGGACTCGTAATTCTGTGGCGCGGGTTCGATTCCCGCACCAGGCAGAAACAAATGGGCAAAGTTTCTTTCACCCTGAATGCCCCTGTTACCTAGCAGTAAATAGGTACCTGGGAGTTAGACAGCTGTCACGGGCTGCTTCCTGGTGTGTGTGTGTGTGTGTGTGTGTGTGTGTGTGTGTGTGTGTGTGTGTGTGTGTGTGTGTGTGTGTTAGATTGAAATAAATATAGCAAATATAATAGAGAAAACTTAGACTGGTTAGAAAGGCCAGATCCAAGACCTAACAGCTCGATTCTGCAGACACACACACACACACACACACACACACACACACACACACACACACACATACACACACACACACACACACACACACACACACACACACACACACACACACACACACACACACACACATTACACACACGCATTAGGAAGTGATGTGGTGGAGGCTGACTCCATACACAGTTTCAAGTGTAGATATGATAGAGCCCAATAGGCTCAGGAACCTGTACACCAGTTGATTGGCAGTTGAGAGGCGGGACCAAAGAGTCAGAGCTCAACCCCCCACAAGCACAATTAGGTGAGTAACTAGGTGAGCACACACACACACACACACACACACACACACACACACACACACACACACACACACACACACACACACACACACACACACACACACACATTACACACACACACACACACACACACACACACACACACACACACACACATACACACACACACACACACACACACACACACGTAATAACCCCCCCTCCCCCCCTCTCCCCAAACACCCCCACGGCTAATAAATTTCTCTGATACTCCACCTATGTCAGTAAATTGCAAAACCCAATAATGGGTGTGCCAATAAAAGACGAGGGTGGATAATTTTCACCCAAATAAAGCCAAGACCCAATATCCCTCCCAGCGTGCCAATAAACTTTTAAGTTTCATAACAATGGCTCTGTTTCTCCTCTTAAATAAAGGACGTGGAAGATAGAAATTAAAAAATAAACTATAAAAAAACATTGAAGGAACGGGAATTATCAAGCGCCAAATCATTATGACTATATAGCACTGGGAAGGGGTTAGGATAAGGATTTGGGATGGGACGGGGGAAAGGAATGGTGCCCATTCGAACGGTCGAGGGGATTGAACGCCGACCTGCATGAAGCGAGACTGTCGCTCTACCGTCTACCCCAAGTGATTAGACTTACAAATGAATAGCTGACATTTATTTAATCCTTTACGATATACATATATAAATTAAATGACCAATAGAGTTTTGTCAGAATAGCTAGAGGATTCGTAATGATTGGGGCACTATGTATACCTAGAACCTTAGTGATGTATACTCTCAGCGAAATTATTCATAATACATGAGGCTATGTATACACTTACCTTAAAATACATATATTCATATTCTTATTCATATAAGTGAATATGAATATACATATTCATATTCATATTACATGAATATACATATTCATATTCATAGATTCTTGCACCGTTCAAAAAGTGCTATAACAAATAAATTACACAGAACATAACAGAACAGAACTTGTGCTATTATGTATCTACCAAATCTACATCTACTTAATATGTTATTTATCTAATACATATAATGTCCGAGGCCGGAGGACAGACTCGGGGTGCGTGAGCGTTACTCCTACATGATTGGTACCTCATCTTAGACACAATAAAGCAAGCCAAAGACATAATAACATAGCTTCAAATGATATTATATAGCCCATTAGGCTCAGGAACCTAAACATACCAGGTGACCCAGATGGCATGCAAAAAATTTTTTGCGAAGTTTCCCTATAAACCCCCTCCCAGCGCCCTCCCTCCCAGCGTCTCCCTCCCAGCGCCCCCTCCTAGCACCCCCTCCCAGCGCCCCCTCCCAGCTCCCCCTCCCAGCTCCCCCTCCCATCGTCTGCTTCTCACCCATATTTCTCCCCAGCGATCACGTCAGTCAGAAGCAGTTGGCGGGAAATTGATGGGTGGAGTTGGCGGGAAAGCGGGAGATCATCCGTCTGGTCCCAGGGGGCCCGTTGCCCCCCTTCAAGGGGGTCCAGGGGGCCCTCATGGGGGCGGGGGCCCCTCAAGGGGGCGGGGGAAATTGTTGGCTCAAGTCCTGAAGGGTTAGGGAGAAAATTGTCGTAGACTGCAAGGGACGTCACAGGGTCATATCTTGAGCGGCGGGGGAAATATTTTAATCCCTATTTGACTGATGGGGAAATTTCGTTTATTAAGGGATTTGGGGGATTTTTATTTGGGGAAATTTGTAGATTTTTTGTTTCAATATGATAGGTAATTTTTTTTGTTTAATTAGGAGTTTGTTGTGGAAGGAATATGAGATTATATCTTAACTGATTGTTCAGGATCTTGAGGTTATCTTGAGATGATTTCGGGGCTTTATTGTCCCCGCGGCCCGGTCCTCGACCAGGCCTCCACCCCCCAGGAAGCAGCCCGTGACAGCTGACTAACACCCAGGTACCTATTTTACTGCTAGGTAACAGGGGGCATAGGGTGAAAGACACTCTGCCCATTGTTTCTCGCCGGCGCCTGGGATCGAACCCAGGACCACAGGATCACAAGTCCAACGTGCTGTCCGCTCGGCCGACCGGCTCCCTGCCGACCCCCCTCCAACCTCCCCCACCTCCAACCCCCCCCCCCCCTCCCCCCACCATTTGCACAACCTCACTACAATTCTCTTTTTATTTGAACTACAAATTCCAGCAAATGATGCTGGAAACACAATTTTTTTTTCTATAGCTTAAATTCCTCCTCCCCCCACCCCCCCTGTTCCTGTTCCCCTACCCCATTCCCTATTACCTTCCCCCCCCCCTATTCCCTACCCTTCCCCCCCCTATTCCCTACCATTCCCCCCCCCTATTCCCTACCCTTTCCCCCCCTATTCCCTACCCTTCCCCCCCTATTCCCTACCCTTCCCCCCCCTATTCCCTACCCTTCCCCCCCCTATTCCCTACCATTCCCCCCCTATTCCCTACCATTCCCCCCCTATTCCCTACCCTTCCCCCCTCTATTCCCTACCCTTCCCCCCTCTATTCCCTACCCTTCCCTCTTCCCCTCTTCCTCCCTCAATCAAAAAACATCAATGAAGTCTAATTTTTCAATTTTGCTCCGTATCATACAATTCAAATAAAGGAATATTAAGCCAATATTTTTTTTAATTCTACAAATGTTAAAGTTGATTGTGTTACATTTTCATCGTGTGTTCCCCCTTCACTTGGGCTGGACGGTAGAGCGACGGGCATGCAGGTCGGCGTTCAATCCCCTCGACCGTTCATAAGTGGTTGGGCACCATTCTTTCCCCTCCGTCCCATCCCATATTCTGACCCCTTCCCAGTGCTATATAGTCGAAATGACTTGGCGCTTTCCCCCCCCCCCCCGGATAGTTACCTTACCTCCCCTTACGCAAACTTAATGGTCCTGTCAAGTTTTTCTTCTTAATGTTACTCTCACAAAGTTTCTATTCACCGAATTAACTTTAAACTTTAAACTTTCAACAATTTAAAGTAGTCTCTCCTAACCTGCCAGAGGAGCCAAAACAGAAAACGGGACAGTACGTCACTTTCGCCAGCCGCTTCCATTTTCTAGTACGACGATTTTTGGCCGTAAGTGACGCATACGTGCGAAAAGCGACGTTCTTTGTAGGAGGACAGGCTGTAGGAGGACAGGTTGTAGCAGGACAGGTTGTGGGAGGACAGGCTGTAGGAGGACAGGTTGTAGGAAAGGTTGTAGGAGGACAGGTTGTAGCAGGACAGGCTGTAGGAGGACAGGCTGTAGGAGGACAGGTTGTAGGAAAGGTTGTGGGAGGACAGGCTGTAGGAGGACAGGTTGTAGGAAAGGTTGTGGGAGGACAGGCTGTAGGAGGACAGGTTGTAGGAAAGGTTGTAGGAGGACAGGTTGTAGGAGGACAGGCTGTAGGAGGACAGGCTGTAGGAGGACAGGTTGTAGGAGGACAGGTTGTAGGAGGACAGGTTGTAGGACAGGCTGTAGGAGGACAGGTTGTAGCAGGACAGGTTGTAGGAGGACAGGCTGTAGGAGGACAGGTTGTAGGAAAGGTTGTAGGAGGACAGGTTGTAGGAGGACAGGCTGTAGGAGGCCAGGCTGTAGGAGGACAGGTTGTAGGAGGACAGGTTGTAGGAGGACAGGTTGTAGCAGGACAGGCTGTAGGAGGCCAGGCTGTAGGAGGACAGGTTGTAGGAGGACAGGTTGTAGGAGGACAGGTTGTAGCAGGACAGGTTGTAGGAGGACAGGCTGTAGGAGGACAGGTTGTAGGAAAGGTTGTAGGAGGACAGGTTGTAGGAGGACAGGCTGTAGGAGGGACAGGCTGTAGGAGGACAGGTTGTAGGAGGACAGGTTGTAGGAGGACAGGCTGTAGGAAGACAGGCTGTAGGCGGGCAGGCTGTAGGAGGACAGGTTGTAGGAGGACAGGCTGTAGGAAGACAGGCTGTAGGCGGACAGGCTGTAGGAGGGACAGGCTGTAGAAGGACAGGCTGTAGAAGGACAGGTTGTAGGAGGACAGGCTGTAGGAGGGACATGCTGTAGGAGGACAGGCTGTAGGAGGACAGGCTGTAGGAGGGACATGCTGTAGGAGGACAGGCTGTAGGAGGACAGGCTGTAGGAGGGACAGGCTGTAGGAGGACAGGCTGTAGGCGGACAGGCTGTAGGAGGGACAGGCTGTAGAAGGACAGGCTGTAGAAGGACAGGCTGTAGGAGGACAGGTTGTAGGAGGACAGGCTGTAGGAGGGACATGCTGTAGGAGGACAGGTTGTAGGAGGGACAGGCTGTAGGAGGACAGGCTGTAGGAGGACAGGTTGTAGGAGGACAGGCTGTAGGAGGGACAGGTTGTAGGAGGGACATGCTGTAGGAGGACAGGTTGTAGGAGGACAGGCTGTAGGAGGGACATGCTGTAGGAGGACAGGCTGTAGGAGGACAGGCTGTAGGAGGGACAGGCTGTAGAAGGACAGGCTGTAGAAGGACAGGCTGTAGGAGGACAGGTTGTAGGAGGACAGGCTGTAGGAGGACAGGCTGTAGGCGGACAGGCTGTAGGAGGGACAGGCTGTAGAAGGACAGGCTGTAGAAGGACAGGCTGTAGGACAGGTTGTAGGAGGACAGGCTGTAGGAGGGACATGCTGTAGGAGGACAGGTTGTAGGAGGACAGGCTGTAGGAGGACAGGTTGTAGGAGGACAGGCTGTAGGAGGGACAGGTTGTAGGAGGGACATGCTGTAGGAGGACAGGTTGTAGGAGGACAGGCTGTAGGAGGGACAGGCTGTAGGAGGACAGGCTGTAGGAGGACAGGCTGTAGGAGGACAGGTTGTAGGAGGACAGGCTGTAGGAGGGACAGGTTGTAGGAGGGACATGCTGTAGGAGGACAGGTTGTAGGAGGACAGGCTGTAGGAGGGACAGGCTGTAGGAGGACAGGTTGTAGGAGGGACAGGCTGTAGGAGGACAGGTTGTAGGAGGACAGGCTGTAGGAGGGACAGGCTGTAGGAGGACAGGTTGTAGGAGGGACAGGCTGTAGGAGGGACAGGCTGTAGAAGGACAGGCTGTAGGACAGGTTGTAGGAGGACAGGCTGTAGGAGGGACATGCTGTAGGAGGACAGGTTGTAGGAGGGACAGGCTGTAGGAGGACAGGCTGTAGGAGGACAGGTTGTAGCAGGACAGGCTGTAGGAGGACAGGCTGTAGGAGGACAGGTTGTAGGAGGACAGGTTGTAGGAGGGACATGTTGTAGCAGGACAGGCTGTAGGAGGACAGGTTGTAGGAGGGACAGGTTGTAGGAGGGACATGCTGTAGCAGGACAGGTTGTAGGAGGCCAGGTTGTAGGAGGACAGGCTGTAGGCGGACAGGCTGTAGGAGGGACAGGCTGTAGAAGGACAGGCTGTAGAAGGACAGGCTGTAGGACAGGTTGTAGGAGGACAGGCTGTAGGAGGGACAGGCTGTAGGAGGACAGGCTGTAGGAGGACAGGCTGTAGGAGGGACAGGCTGTAGGAGGACAGGTTGTAGGAGGACAGGCTGTAGGAGGGACAGGTTGTAGGAGGGACATGCTGTAGGAGGACAGGTTGTAGGAGGGACAGGCTGTAGGAGGACAGGCTGTAGGAGGACAGGCTGTAGGAGGACAGGCTGTAGGAGGACAGGTTGTAGGAGGACAGGCTGTAGGAGGACAGGCTGTAGGAGGACAGGTTGTAGGAGGACAGGTTGTAGGAGGACAGGTTGTAGGAGGACAAGTATTAAGGATTAACTTATTCATCCTTAACTAATTAGTTAACGTTTTTGATCTTGGAGTCAATATTGAGATGAATGTATTTACCGACAATACGAGTATAGAACACAATGTTAAGGAAAGACTGCAGACCTGGGGCCAGATTCACGAAGTAGTTACGCAAGCACTTACGAACCTGGGGCTAGATTCACGAAGTAGTTACGCAAGTACTTACGAACCTGGGGCTAGATTCACGAAGTAGTTACGCAAGCACTTACGAACCTGGGGCCAGATTCACGAAGTAGTTACGCAAGTACTTACGAACCTGGGGCTAGATTCACGAAGTAGTTACGCAAGTACTTACGAACCTGGGACCAGATTCACGAAGTAGTTACGCAAGCACTTACGAACCTGGGGCCAGATTCACGAAGTAGTTACGCAAGTACTTACGAACCTGGGGCCAGATTCACGAAGTAGTTACGCAAGTACTTACGAACCTGGGGCTAGATTCACGAAGTAGTTACGCAAGTACTTACGAACCTGGGGCCAGATTCATGAAGTAGTTACGCAAGCACTTACGAACCTGGGGCTAGATTCACGAAGTAGTTACGCAAGAACTTACGAACCTGGGGCTAGATTCATGAAGTAGTTACGCAAGTACTTACGAACCTGGGGCTAGATTCACGAAGTAGTTACGCAAGTACTTACGAACCTGGGGCCAGATTCATGAAGTAGTTACGCAAGCACTTACGAACCTGGGGCCAGATTCATGAAGTAGTTACGCAAGCACTTACGAACCTGGGGCCAGATTCACGAAGTAGTTACGCAAGTACTTACGAACCTGGGGCCAGATTCACGAAGTAGTTACGCAAGTACTTACGAACCTGGGGCCAGATTCATGAAGTAGTTACGCAAGCACTTACGAACCTGGGGCTAGATTCACGAAGTAGTTACGCAAGAACTTACGAACCTGGGGCTAGATTCATGAAGTAGTTACGCAAGTACTTACGAACCTGGGGCTAGATTCACGAAGTAGTTACGCAAGTACTTACGAACCTGGGGCCAGATTCATGAAGTAGTTACGCAAGCACTTACGAACCTGGGGCCAGATTCATGAAGTAGTTACGCAAGCACTTACGAACCTGGGGCCAGATTCACGAAGTAGTTACGCAAGTACTTACGAACCTGGGGCCAGATTCACGAAGTAGTTACGCAAGTACTTACGAACCTGGGGCCAGATTCATGAAGTAGTTACGCAAGCACTTACGAACCTGGGGCCAGATTCATGAAGTAGTTACGCAAGCACTTACGAACCTGGGGCCAGATTCACGAAGTAGTTACGCAAGTACTTACGAACCTGGGGCCAGATTCATGAAGTAGTTACGCAAGCACTTACGAACCTGGGGCCAGATTCATGAAGTAGTTACGCAAGCACTTACGAACCTGGGGCTAGATTCATGAAGTAGTTACGCAAGCACTTACGAACCTGGGGCCAGATTAACGAAGCAGTTACGCAAGTACTTACGAACCTGTCCATCTTTTCTCAATCTTTGGCGGCTTTGTTTACAATTATTAAACAGTTAATGAGCTCCGAAGCACCAGGAGGCTGTTTATAACAATAACAGTTGAATGGGACGTTTTCATGCTTGTAAACTGTTTAATAAGTGTAACCAAAGCCGTCTAAGATTGAGGAAGGATGTACACGTTCGTAAGTACTTGTGAAACTGCTTCGTGAATCTGGCCCCAGGTTCGTAAGTGCTTGCGTAACTACTTCATGAATCTGACCCCAGGTTCGTAAGTACTTGCGTAACTACTTCGTGAATCTAGCCCCAGGTTCGTAAGTACTTGCGTAACTGCTTCGTGAATCTGACCCCAGGTTCGTAAGTACTTGCGTAACTACTTCGTGAATCTGGGCCCAGTACGCGACGGTCTCTGTAAGCTAAACATCTCGAATCAAAATACATTATTTATATACATACAAAATATATACATACATACATCCACACATACATAAATACATACATACATACATACATACATACATACATACATACATTTTTAATCCATACAAAAGATTTTGTGAAAATTGCGATACTAGATCTCAACTCGATAACATGGGTCAACTACCATTAACTACCATTCATCCCTACCTATATTACCCCCCCCCCTCCCATATTACCTTAACTACCACCATTACGAAGGTAACCATTACCATCTCACAATCACTGCAACAGCAGTGATTGTGGTTGTAACAGCAGTGATTGTGTTTGTAACACTAGTGATTGTGATTGTAAAAACAGTCAAAGTTTTAGCAGTAGCCATACTGTCAACATTAGAGGTTGTTCAGTAAGTTAGTTAGAATACTCTTAACTACCTCAAACAGCTATTAAGAGCTGAACTAGGTACATAAACCAACAATAAATACCAAATATCTTATATGTCTATTTTTCCACATATTAAGTCCTGAGGGGAAAACCCGGCCGGGTGTTACTGGGATTGTTGTTGCTGGGATTGTTGTTACTGGGATTGTTGTTACTGGGATTGTTGTTGCTGGGATTGTTGTTGCTGGGATTGTTGTTACTGGGATTGTTGTTACTGGGATTGTTGTTGCTGGGATTGTTGTTACTGGGATTGTTGTTGCTGGGATTGTTGTTGCTGGGATTGTTGTTGCTGGGATTGTTGTTGCTGGGATTGTTGTTGCTGGGATTGTTGTTACTGGGATTGTTGTTACTGGGATTGTTGTTACTGGGATTGTTGTTACTGGGATTGTTGTTGCTGGGATTGTTGTTGCTGGGATTGTTGTTGCTGGGATTGTTGTTGCTGAGATTGTTGTTACTGGGATTGTTGTTACTGGGATTGTTGTTACTGGGATTGCAAGTTGTGGACACAATTTTTTTTGCAACGAGTTAGACTAACTTTAAGTGCTATAAGGATTTAGTAAGGCTCGAGTTGATAGCTGGTTGTGTTGTCTAACTTTCACCAGGCATAAACATATTTTGTATATATTCTCTGTCTGTCTGTCTGTCTGTCTGTCTCTCTCTCTGTCTCTGTCTCTCTGTTTCTCTCTCTCACTGTCTCTCTCTGTTTCTCTCTCTCTCTCTGTATCTCTCTCTCTCTCTCTCTCTCTGTATCTCTCTCTCTCTCTCTGTATCTCTCTCTCTCTCTCTGTATCTCTCTCTCTCTCTCTCTCTCTTTTTTTTTTTTTTTTTTTTTTTTTTTTAAACTAAGACTAGGATTCATAAGGGATGCCTAATAACATACCTATTGAAACTGCAAGCAAGAGCTGTTATCCTACCTCAGCTCATCTGAAGCCTACACCTAGAAACTCATTTATTACATAAGAGTATACTTTGAAACTAACACAATGGGAACTATCATATATTTAACTTATGTAAGCTAAGTTGAAACCTACTCCTAGATGCCCATTTATTTCATGAGCCTGGTATTATTTGCTTTAGAAGGAATAGCCTTTATTCATTAAAAAACATTAAGTAACAATCATATAAGGAACAGGATGAGCTTGTAGCCAGCTGTGTGCCAGAGTCTTCATGTGAACAATTGACCTGATCTCCCGTGTATCAATCTGTTGAGCGAACAAGTTCCAGATGCGAGTAAGTCTCGGAAGGAATGAACGCTGATGGAGTGATGTTCTTGAGAATGGCACTTCCAGCATGAGACTGTTGAAGGTTGAGAGCCTAGTGTTACGAGTGGGAACTACTGGTACTCCACGGAGTTGGGCCAAGTGCGGAACTTTGAGGATGTTGGCCTTGTACATAACAGTAAGACCAACAACGTCCCGACGGTGTTGCAGGCTCTGATGTTCAGACCGTTCCCACCAGACTTGGTCAAGACTAGAGATAAGCCTTCTAGCCCGTCTCTCCACTTTGTCCAACAGTCTGACGAAAGATGGGGGGCAGGCAATCCAGGAAAGGGGTGCATACTCAAGATGGGAGCGAACTTGAGCTTCATATAAGGTTTTGCATCCCTTGCTGTCAAGAAGATATGAGATGCGCCGTAGTGCTGTAAGTTTCCTGGCTGCCTTTTTAGCTAGGTTTACCACATGGCTCTTCATTGTCATTGAAGAGTCGAACTTCATACCCAAGATGTCAAATTCTTCTGTGAACTCTAGGGATTTGCCGCCCATTTGCAGTTCTGTCCGATTCGCCATGTGCAGTCTAGTTATCATCATCGCTTGAGTCTTCTCAGCCGCAAATGTGACCTGCCATCTCCTACCCCAGGTAGAAATTGCTGAAAGTTTGTGATTAATGATTCTTGCAGCAGTTAGCATTTCATCCTTTCTGTATGTAAAGGTTAGAGTACAGTCATCAGCATAGGCTTGAGCTTCAGGAATGAGATGAAGAAGATCGTTGAAATAAACATTCCACAGCAGAGGGCCAAGCACACTACCCTGTGGAACGCTGGCACCAATTGAGTGGCTATCGGATTCTGCTCCATTGAGGACCACCCTTAGAGTCCGTTCTTGAAGGTAGTCTTTTAATAACACTAAGATGGAGCCTGCAATGCCTAAAGCTTGAAGCTTCACTGCTAGTCCAGAGTGCCAGACCCGATCAAAGGCTCCTGCTATATCTAGAGCAACAACACAGCTGATCTTGGACTCATCCAGTGACTCTCTCTCTCTCTCTCTCTCTCTCTCTCTCTCTCTCTCTCTCTCTCTCTCTCTCTCTCTCTCTCTCTCTCTCTCTCTCTCTCTGTCTCTCTCAACCAGCATCATTGTACCAAATCTTCCCCTTCCTTTGTCAATTCTCTCTTCCCCCTTCTTCCCACACTTTTTATTCCTCTCCTCTCCCTCTCCCCCTCCCCCCTCACACGTTAAGACTCTCAGTACCTCAGGAGGAGTTTATCTAGGTGAGTGAGGGGCTCCTCACTGGTCTAATGAGAAAAGTTTCACACCAATTGTTTTCCTCCAAGCAGTGG